>NW_028181442.1:0-125000 GCF_964211825.1 Aythya ferina
CAAGAAAACCCTTAAACCTACCTGATCTTCTCCAAATCCCAAAATCCACTCCCACCCACCATAAAACCCATTAGGAACTCAACAAAACGCAACGGAAACCCCAAAACACGTCAAAAACACCCCAAAAAAGAACTGGATCAGAAGAAAAAAAAAACAAAACTATGCATTTCCCTCCCAAATCACCCTAAACTCACCTGATCTTCTTCAAAACCCACAATCCACTCCCATTTAGCTTAACGACCAACGAGAACCCAACAAAACCCAACGGAGACCCCAAAAACGTCAAAAACACCCCAAAAAAGAACTGGTTCAACCCCAACAACGAAAGAAAACCCCAAAAGCCATAGATCCACACCAAAAATCCCCCTAAACCAACCTGAAGTTCTCCAAAACCCACAATTTACACTTTTCCACATTGATGACCATGGAAAACCCAACGAAACCCAACGGAGACCACAAAACACGTCAAAAAAAAAAAAAAAAAAAAAAAAAAAAAAAAAAAAGAAAGGGATCACCCCCAAAATTGGAAGAAAATCCTTCAAAATCATAGATCCACCCCAAAACCACCCTAAACCTACCTGATGATCTCCAAAACCCACAATTTACAATTTTCCAACATGATGACCATGGAAAACCCAACGAAACCCAACGGAGACCCCAAAAGAAGTCAAAAACACCCAAAACAAGAACGGGATAAACCCTAAAAACGAAAGAAAACCCCCAAAGCCATAGATCCACACCAAAAGTCCCCCTAAACCTACCTGATGTTCTCCAAAACCCACAATTTACACTTTTTCACCAGGATGACCAACATGAACCAAACGAAAACCCAAAACGAGACACCAAAACACGTCAAAAACACCCCAAAAATAAAGGGATCACCCATAAACTGGAAGAAAATCCCCAAAAAGCACGGATCCAATCCCAAAACCACCCTAAACCTACCTGATGTTCTCCAAAACCCACAATTTACCATTTTCCACCACGATGACCAACGAGTACACAACAAAACCCAACGGAGACCCCCAAACACCTCAAAAACTTCCCAAAAAAGAACGGGACCACCCCAAGAAACAGAAGAAAACACCAAAAAACATGACTCTGCCCCAAAAGTCCCCCTAAACCTACCTGATGTTCTCCAAAAGCCACAATTTACACTTTTTCACCATGATGACCAACAAGAACCCAACTAAAACCCAACGGAGACCCCAAAACACGTCATAAACACCCCAAAAAAGAACAGGATCACCCAAAAAAAAACAGAAGAAAAGACCAAATACCATGAATCCACCCCAAAATTCCCCTAAACCTACCTGAAGTTCTCCAAAACCCACAATTTACAATTTTCCACCACCATGACCACATAAAACCCAAGGAATACCAACGGAGACCCCAAAACACGTCAAAAACACCCCAAAAAAGAACGGGATCACCCCCAAAAACAAAAGAAAATCCCCCAAAACCATAGATCCAATCCCAAAACCAACCTAAACCTACCTGATGTTCTCCAAAACCAACAATTTACCCTTTTCCACCATGATGACCACGGAAAACGCAACAAAACCCAATGGAGACCCCAAAACACGTCAAAAACACCCCCAAAATGAATTGGATCACCCCCCCCAAAAAAAAAAAAAAAAAAAAAAAACCAGAAGAAAACCCCATATATCATGAATCCACCCCAAAAGTCCCCCTAAACCTACCTGATGTTCTCCAAAACCCACAATTTACACTTTTCCACCATGATGACAACGGAAAACCCAACGAAACCCAACGAAGAACCCAAAACACGTCAGAAACACCCCAAAAATGAATTCGATCACCCCAAAACTGGAACAAAATCCCCCAAAACCATAGATCCACCCCCAAAACACCCTAAATCTACCTGATGTTCTCCAAAACCCACAATTTACACTTTTCCACCATGATGACCACGGAAAACCCAACGAAACCCAACGGAGACCACAAAACACGTCAAAAACACGCCGAAAACCAACTGGATCACTAGAAAAAACAGAAGAAAACCCTAAAAACCATGAATCTGCCCCAAAAGTCCTCATAAACCTACCTGATGTTCTCCAAAACCCACAATTTACACTTTTCCACCATGATGACCACGGAAAACACAACGAAACCCAACGGAGAACCCAAAACACGTCCAAAACACCCCAAACAAGAACAGGATCACCCCCAAAACCAAAGAAAACCCCAAAAAGCACGGATCCAATCCCAAAACCACTCTAAACGTACCTGATGTTCTCCAAATCCAAATGTCCACTCCCAACCACCATAAAACCCATTAGGAACTCAACGAAACCCAACGGAAACCCCAAAACACGTCAAAAACACCCCAAAAAAGAACTGAATCAGAAGAAAAAACACCAAAAACTATGAATTTCCCCGCAAAACCACCCTAAACTCACCTGATCTTCTTCAAAACCCACAATCCACTCCCATTTCCCTTAAGGACCAACTAAAACCCAACGGAGACCCCAAAACAAGTCAAAAACACCCCAAACAAGAACAGGATAACCCCTAAAAAAGAAAGAAAACCCCCAAAAAACATAGATCCACCCCAAAACCACACTAAACCTACCTGATGTTCTCCAAATCCCAAAGTCCACTCCCAACAAACTTAAAACACATTAGGAAATCAACAAAACACAACGGAAACCCCAAAACACGTTAAAAACACCACAAAAAAAAGCGGGATCACCCCCAAAACTGGAAGAAAACCCTAAAAGCCGTTGATCCACCCCAAAAGTCCCCCTAAACCTACCTGATGTTCTCCAATACCCACAATTTACCCGTTTTCACCATGATGAACAACAAGAACCCAACAAAAACCAACGGAGACCCCAAAACACATCAAAAACACCCCAAAAAAGAACTGGATCAGAAGAAAAAAAAAACAAAACTATGCATTTCCCTCCCAAATCACCCTAAACTCACCTGATCTTCTTCAAAACCCACAATCCACTCCCATTTAGCTTAACGACCAACGAGAACCCAACAAAACCCAACGGAGACCCCAAAAACGTCAAAAACACCCCAAAAAAGAACTGGTTCAACCCCAACAACGAAAGAAAACCCCAAAAGACATAGATCCACACCAAAAATCCCCCTAAACCAACCTGAAGTTCTCCAAAACCCACAATTTACACTTTTCCACATTGATGACCATGGAAAACCCAACGAAACCCAACGGAGACCACAAAACACGTCAAAAAAAAAAAAAAAAAAAAAAAAAAAAAAAAAAAAGAAAGGGATCACCCCCAAAATTGGAAGACAATCCTTCAAAATCATAGATCCACCCCAAAACCACCCTAAACCTACCTGATGATCTCCAAAACCCACAATTTACAATTTTCCAACATGATGACCATGGAAAACCCAACGAAACCCAACGGAGACCCCAAAAGAAGTCAAAAACACCCAAAACAAGAACGGGATAAACCCTAAAAACGAAAGAAAACCCCCAAAGCCATAGATCCACACCAAAAGTCCCCCTAAACCTACCTGATGTTCTCCAAAAGCCACAATTTACACTTTTTCACCAGGATGACCAACATGAACCAAACGAAAACCCAAAACGAGACACCAAAACACGTCAAAAACACCCCAAAAATAAAGGGATCACCCATAAACTGGAAGAAAATCCCCAAAAAGCACGGATCCAATCCCAAAACCACCCTAAACCTACCTGATGTTCTCCAAAACCCACAATTTACCATTTTCCACCACGATGACCAACGAGTACACAACAAAACCCAACGGAGACCCCCAAACACCTCAAAAACTTCCCAAAAAAGAACGGGACCACCCCAAGAAACAGAAGAAAACACCAAAAAACATGACTCTGCCCCAAAAGTCCCCCTAAACCTACCTGATGTTCTCCAAAAGCCACAATTTACACTTTTTCACCATGATGACCAACAAGAACCCAACTAAAACCCAACGGAGACCCCAAAACACGTCATAAACACCCCAAAAAAGAACAGGATCACCCAAAAAAAAACAGAAGAAAAGACCAAATACCATGAATCCACCCCAAAATTCCCCTAAACCTACCTGAAGTTCTCCAAAACCCACAATTTACAATTTTCCACCACCATGACCACATAAAACCCAAGGAATACCAACGGAGACCCCAAAACACGTCAAAAACACCCCAAAAAAGAACGGGATCACCCCCAAAAACAAAAGAAAATCCCCCAAAACCATAGATCCAATCCCAAAACCAACCTAAACCTACCTGATGTTCTCCAAAACCAACAATTTACCCTTTTCCACCATGATGACCACGGAAAACGCAACAAAACCCAATGGAGACCCCAAAACACGTCAAAAACACCCCCAAAATGAATTGGATCACCCCCCCCAAAAAAAAAAAAAAAAAAAAAAAAAACAGAAGAAAACCCCATATATCATGAATCCACCCCAAAAGTCCCCCTAAACCTACCTGATGTTCTCCAAAACCCACAATTTACACTTTTCCACCATGATGACAACGGAAAACCCAACGAAACCCAACGAAGAACCCAAAACACGTCAGAAACACCCCAAAAATGAATTCGATCACCCCAAAACTGGAACAAAATCCCCCAAAACCATAGATCCACCCCCAAAACACCCTAAATCTACCTGATGTTCTCCAAAACCCACAATTTACACTTTTCCACCATGATGACCACGGAAAACCCAACGAAACCCAACGGAGACCACAAAACACGTCAAAAACACGCCGAAAACCAACTGGATCACTAGAAAAAACAGAAGAAAACCCTAAAAACCATGAATCTGCCCCAAAAGTCCTCATAAACCTACCTGATGTTCTCCAAAACCCACAATTTACACTTTTCCACCATGATGACCACGGAAAACACAACGAAACCCAACGGAGAACCCAAAACACGTCAAAAACACCCCAAACAAGAACAGGATCACCCCCAAAACCAAAGAAAACCCCAAAAAGCACGGATCCAATCCCAAAACCACTCTAAACGTACCTGATGTTCTCCAAATCCAAATGTCCACTCCCAACCACCATAAAACCCATTAGGAACTCAACGAAACCCAACGGAAACCCCAAAACACGTCAAAAACACCCCAAAAAAGAACTGAATCAGAAGAAAAAACACCAAAAACTATGAATTTCCCCGCAAAACCACCCTAAACTCACCTGATCTTCTTCAAAACCCACAATCCACTCCCATTTCCCTTAAGGACCAACTAAAACCCAACGGAGACCCCAAAACAAGTCAAAAACACCCCAAACAAGAACAGGATAACCCCAAAAAAAGAAAGAAAACCCCAAAAAAACATAGATCCACCCCAAAACCACACTAAACCTACCTGATGTTCTCCAAATCCCAAAGTCCACTCCCAACAAACTTAAAACACATTAGGAAATCAACAAAACACAACGGAAACCCCAAAACACATCAAAAACACCACAAAAAAAAGCGGGATCACCCCCAAAACTGGAAGAAAACCCTAAAAGCCGTTGATCCACCCCAAAAGTCCCCCTAAACCTACCTGATGTTCTCCAATACCCACAGTTTACCCGTTTTCACCATGATGAACAACAAGAACCCAACAAAAACCAACGGAGACCCCAAAACACATCAAAAACACCCCAAAAAAGAACTGGATCAGAAGAAAAAAAAAACAAAACTATGCATTTCCCTCCCAAATCACCCTAAACTCACCTGATCTTCTTCAAAACCCACAATCCACTCCCATTTAGCTTAACGACCAACGAGAACCCAACAAAACCCAACGGAGACCCCAAAAACGTCAAAAACACCCCAAAAAAGAACTGGTTCAACCCCAACAACGAAAGAAAACCCCAAAAGACATAGATCCACACCAAAAATCCCCCTAAACCAACCTGAAGTTCTCCAAAACCCACAATTTACACTTTTCCACATTGATGACCATGGAAAACCCAACGAAACCCAACGGAGACCACAAAACACGTCAAAAAAAAAAAAAAAAAAAAAAAAAAGAAAGGGATCACCCCCAAAATTGGAAGAAAATCCTTCAAAATCATAGATCCACCCCAAAACCACCCTAAACCTACCTGATGATCTCCAAAACCCACAATTTACAATTTTCCAACATGATGACCATGGAAAACCCAACGAAACCCAACGGAGACCCCAAAAGAAGTCAAAAACACCCCAAACAAGAACGGGATAAACCCTAAAAACGAAAGAAAACCCCAAAAGCCATAGATCCACACCAAAAGTCCCCCTAAACCTACCTGATGTTCTCCAAAAGCCACAATTTACACTTTTTCACCAGGATGACCAACATGAACCAAACGAAAACCCAAAACGAGACACCAAAACACGTCAAAAACACCCCAAAAATAAAGGGATCACCCATAAACTGGAAGAAAATCCCCAAAAAGCACGGATCCAATCCCAAAACCACCCTAAACCTACCTGATGTTCTCCAAAACCCACAATTTACCATTTTCCACCACGATGACCAACGAGTACACAACAAAACCCAACGGAGACCCCCAAACACCTCAAAAACTTCCCAAAAAAGAACGGGACCACCCCAAGAAACAGAAGAAAACACCAAAAAACATGACTCTGCCCCAAAAGTCCCCCTAAACCTACCTGATGTTCTCCAAAAGCCACAATTTACACTTTTTCACCATGATGACCAACAAGAACCCAACTAAAACCCAACGGAGACCCCAAAACACGTCATAAACACCCCAAAAAAGAACAGGATCACCCAAAAAAAAACAGAAGAAAAGACCAAATACCATGAATCCACCCCAAAATTCCCCTAAACCTACCTGAAGTTCTCCAAAACCCACAATTTACAATTTTCCACCACCATGACCACATAAAACCCAAGGAATACCAACGGAGACCCCAAAACACGTCAAAAACACCCCAAAAAAGAACGGGATCACCCCCAAAAACAAAAGAAAATCCCCCAAAACCATAGATCCAATCCCAAAACCAACCTAAACCTACCTGATGTTCTCCAAAACCAACAATTTACCCTTTTCCACCATGATGACCACGGAAAACCCAACGAAACCCAATGGAGACCCCAAAACACGTCAAAAACACCCCCAAAATGAATTGGATCACCCCCCCAAAAAAAAAAAAAAAAAAAAAAAAAAAAAAAACAGAAGAAAACCCCATATATCATGAATCCACCCCAAAAGTCCCCCTAAACCTACCTGATGTTCTCCAAAACCCACAATTTACACTTTTCCACCATGATGTCAACGGAAAACCCAACGAAACCCAACGAAGAACCCAAAACACGTCAGAAACACCCCAAAAATGAATTCGATCACCCCAAAACTGGAACAAAATCCCCCAAAACCATAGATCCACCCCCAAAACACCCTAAATCTACCTGATGTTCTCCAAAACCCACAATTTACACTTTTCCACCATGATGACCACGGAAAACCCAACGAAACCCAACGGAGACCACAAAACACGTCAAAAACACGCCGAAAACCAACTGGATCACTAGAAAAAACAGAAGAAAACCCTAAAAACCATGAATCTGCCCCAAAAGTCCTCATAAACCTACCTGATGTTCTCCAAAACCCACAATTTACACTTTTCCACCATGATGACCACGGAAAACACAACGAAACCCAACGGAGAACCCAAAACACGTCAAAAACACCCCAAACAAGAACAGGATCACCCCCAAAACCAAAGAAAACCCCAAAAAGCACGGATCCAATCCCAAAACCACTCTAAACGTACCTGATGTTCTCCAAATCCAAATGTCCACTCCCAACCACCATAAAACCCATTAGGAACTCAACGAAACCCAACGGAAACCCCAAAACACGTCAAAAACACCCCAAAAAAGAACTGAATCAGAAGAAAAAACACCAAAAACTATGAATTTCCCCGCAAAACCACCCTAAACTCACCTGATCTTCTTCAAAACCCACAATCCACTCCCATTTCCCTTAAGGACCAACTAAAACCCAACGGAGACCCCAAAACAAGTCAAAAACACCCCAGACGAGAACAGGATAACCCCTAAAAAAGAAAGAAAACCCCCAAAAAACATAGATCCACCCCAAAACCACACTAAACCTACCTGATGTTCTCCAAATCCCAAAGTCCACTCCCAACAAACTTAAAACACATTAGGAAATCAACAAAACACAACGGAAACCCCAAAACACATCAAAAACACCACAAAAAAAAGCGGGATCACCCCCAAAACTGGAAGAAAACCCTAAAAGCCGTTGATCCACCCCAAAAGTCCCCCTAAACCTACCTGATGTTCTCCAATACCCACAATTTACCCGTTTTCACCATGATGAACAACAAGAACCCAACAAAAACCAACGGAGACCCCAAAACACATCAAAAACACCCCAAAAAAGAACTGGATCAGAAGAAAAAAAAAACAAAACTATGCATTTCCCTCCCAAATCACCCTAAACTCACCTGATCTTCTTCAAAACCCACAATCCACTCCCATTTAGCTTAACGACCAACGAGAACCCAACAAAACCCAACGGAGACCCCAAAAACGTCAAAAACACCCCAAAAAAGAACTGGTTCAACCCCAACAACGAAAGAAAACCCCAAAAGCCATAGATCCACACCAAAAATCCCCCTAAACCAACCTGAAGTTCTCCAAAACCCACAATTTACACTTTTCCACATTGATGACCATGGAAAACCCAACGAAACCCAACGGAGACCACAAAACACGTCAAAAAAAAAAAAAAAAAAAAAAAAAAAAAAAAAAAAAAAAGGGATCACCCCCAAAATTGGAAGAAAATCCTTCAAAATCATAGATCCACCCCAAAACCACCCTAAACCTACCTGATGATCTCCAAAACCCACAATTTACAATTTTCCAACATGATGACCATGGAAAACCCAACGAAACCCAACGGAGACCCCAAAAGAAGTCAAAAACACCCAAAACAAGAACGGGATAAACCCTAAAAACGAAAGAAAACCCCAAAAGCCATAGATCCACACCAAAAGTCCCCCTAAACCTACCTGATGTTCTCCAAAACCCACAATTTACACTTTTTCACCAGGATGACCAACATGAACCAAACGAAAACCCAAAACGAGACACCAAAACACGTCAAAAACACCCCAAAAATAAAGGGATCACCCATAAACTGGAAGAAAATCCCCAAAAAGCACGGATCCAATCCCAAAACCACCCTAAACCTACCTGATGTTCTCCAAAACCCACAATTTACCATTTTCCACCACGATGACCAACGAGTACACAACAAAACCCAACGGAGACCCCCAAACACCTCAAAAACTTCCCAAAAAAGAACGGGACCACCCCAAGAAACAGAAGAAAACACCAAAAAACATGACTCTGCCCCAAAAGTCCCCCTAAACCTACCTGATGTTCTCCAAAAGCCACAATTTACACTTTTTCACCATGATGACCAACAAGAACCCAACTAAAACCCAACGGAGACCCCAAAACACGTCATAAACACCCCAAAAAAGAACAGGATCACCCAAAAAAAAACAGAAGAAAAGACCAAATACCATGAATCCACCCCAAAATTCCCCTAAACCTACCTGAAGTTCTCCAAAACCCACAATTTACAATTTTCCACCACCATGACCACATAAAACCCAAGGAATACCAACGGAGACCCCAAAACACGTCAAAAACACCCCAAAAAAGAACGGGATCACCCCCAAAAACAAAAGAAAATCCCCCAAAACCATAGATCCAATCCCAAAACCAACCTAAACCTACCTGATGTTCTCCAAAACCAACAATTTACCCTTTTCCACCATGATGACCACGGAAAACCCAACGAAACCCAATGGAGACCCCAAAACACGTCAAAAACACCCCCAAAATGAATTGGATCACCCCCCCCAAAAAAAAAAAAAAAAAAAAAAAAAACAGAAGAAAACCCCATATATCATGAATCCACCCCAAAAGTCCCCCTAAACCTACCTGATGTTCTCCAAAACCCACAATTTACACTTTTCCACCATGATGACAACGGAAAACCCAACGAAACCCAACGAAGAACCCAAAACACGTCAGAAACACCCCAAAAATGAATTCGATCACCCCAAAACTGGAACAAAATCCCCCAAAACCATAGATCCACCCCCAAAACACCCTAAATCTACCTGATGTTCTCCAAAACCCACAATTTACACTTTTCCACCATGATGACCACGGAAAACCCAACGAAACCCAACGGAGACCACAAAACACGTCAAAAACACGCCGAAAACCAACTGGATCACTAGAAAAAACAGAAGAAAACCCTAAAAACCATGAATCTGCCCCAAAAGTCCTCATAAACCTACCTGATGTTCTCCAAAACCCACAATTTACACTTTTCCACCATGATGACCACGGAAAACACAACGAAACCCAACGGAGAACCCAAAACACGTCAAAAACACCCCAAACAAGAACAGGATCACCCCCAAAACCAAAGAAAACCCCAAAAAGCACGGATCCAATCCCAAAACCACTCTAAACGTACCTGATGTTCTCCAAATCCAAATGTCCACTCCCAACCACCATAAAACCCATTAGGAACTCAACGAAACCCAACGGAAACCCCAAAACACGTCAAAAACACCCCAAAAAAGAACTGAATCAGAAGAAAAAACACCAAAAACTATGAATTTCCCCGCAAAACCACCCTAAACTCACCTGATCTTCTTCAAAACCCACAATCCACTCCCATTTCCCTTAAGGACCAACTAAAACCCAACGGAGACCCCAAAACAAGTCAAAAACACCCCAAACAAGAACAGGATAACCCCAAAAAAAGAAAGAAAACCCCAAAAAAACATAGATCCACCCAAAAACCACACTAAACCTACCTGATGTTCTCCAAATCCCAAAGTCCACTCCCAACAAACTTAAAACACATTAGGAAATCAACAAAACACAACGGAAACCCCAAAACACATCAAAAACACCACAAAAAAAAGCGGGATCACCCCCAAAACTGGAAGAAAACCCTAAAAGCCGTTGATCCACCCCAAAAGTCCCCCTAAACCTACCTGATGTTCTCCAATACCCACAGTTTACCCGTTTTCACCATGATGAACAACAAGAACCCAACAAAAACCAACGGAGACCCCAAAACACATCAAAAACACCCCAAAAAAGAACTGGATCAGAAGAAAAAAAAAACAAAACTATGCATTTCCCTCCCAAATCACCCTAAACTCACCTGATCTTCTTCAAAACCCACAATCCACTCCCATTTAGCTTAACGACCAACGAGAACCCAACAAAACCCAACGGAGACCCCAAAAACGTCAAAAACACCCCAAAAAAGAACTGGTTCAACCCCAACAACGAAAGAAAACCCCAAAAGCCATAGATCCACACCAAAAATCCCCCTAAACCAACCTGAAGTTCTCCAAAACCCACAATTTACACTTTTCCACATTGATGACCATGGAAAACCCAACGAAACCCAACGGAGACCACAAAACACGTCAAAAAAAAAAAAAAAAAAAAAAAAAAAAAAAAAGAAAGGGATCACCCCCAAAATTGGAAGAAAATCCTTCAAAATCATAGATCCACCCCAAAACCACCCTAAACCTACCTGATGATCTCCAAAACCCACAATTTACAATTTTCCACCACCATGAACATGGAAAACCCAACGAAACCCAACGGAGACCCCAAAAGAAGTCAAAAACACCCAAAACAAGAACGGGATAAACCCTAAAAACGAAAGAAAACCCCAAAAGCCATAGATCCACACCAAAAGTCCCCCTAAACCTACCTGATGTTCTCCAAAAGCCACAATTTACACTTTTTCACCAGGATGACCAACATGAACCAAACGAAAACCCAAAACGAGACACCAAAACACGTCAAAAACACCCCAAAAATAAAGGGATCACCCATAAACTGGAAGAAAATCCCCAAAAAGCACGGATCCAATCCCAAAACCACCCTAAACCTACCTGATGTTCTCCAAAACCCATAATTTACCATTTTCCACCACGATGACCAACGAGTACACAACAAAACCCAACGGAGACCCCCAAACACCTCAAAAACTTCCCAAAAAAGAACGGGACCACCCCAAGAAACAGAAGAAAACACCAAAAAACATGACTCTGCCCCAAAAGTCCCCCTAAACCTACCTGATGTTCTCCAAAAGCCACAATTTACACTTTTTCACCATGATGACCAACGAGTACACAACAAAACCCAACGGAGACCCCAAAACACGTCATAAACACCCCAAAAAAGAACAGGATCACCCAAAAAAAAACAGAAGAAAAGACCAAATACCATGAATCCACCCCAAAATTCCCCTAAACCTACCTGAAGTTCTCCAAAACCCACAATTTACAATTTTCCACCACCATGACCACATAAAACCCAAGGAATACCAACGGAGACCCCAAAACACGTCAAAAACACCCCAAAAAAGAACAGGATCACCCAAAAAAAAACAGAAGAAAAGACCAAATACCATGAATCCACCCCAAAATTCCCCTAAACCTACCTGAAGTTCTCCAAAACCCACAATTTACAATTTTCCACCACCATGACCACATAAAACCCAAGGAATACCAACGGAGACCCCAAAACACGTCAAAAACACCCCAAAAAAGAACGGGATCACCCCCAAAAACAAAAGAAAATCCCCCAAAACCATAGATCCAATCCCAAAACCAACCTAAACCTACCTGATGTTCTCCAAAACCAACAATTTACCCTTTTCCACCATGATGACCACGGAAAACCCAACGAAACCCAATGGAGACCCCAAAACACGTCAAAAACACCCCCAAAATGAATTGGATCACCCCCCCCAAAAAAAAAAAAAAAAAAAAAAAAAAACAGAAGAAAACCCCATATATCATGAATCCACCCCAAAAGTCCCCCTAAACCTACCTGATGTTCTCCAAAACCCACAATTTACACTTTTCCACCATGATGACAACGGAAAACCCAACGAAACCCAACGAAGAACCCAAAACACGTCAGAAACACCCCAAAAATGAATTCGATCACCCCAAAACTGGAACAAAATCCCCCAAAACCATAGATCCACCCCCAAAACACCCTAAATCTACCTGATGTTCTCCAAAACCCACAATTTACACTTTTCCACCATGATGACCACGGAAAACCCAACGAAACCCAACGGAGACCACAAAACACGTCAAAAACACGCCGAAAACCAACTGGATCACTAGAAAAAACAGAAGAAAACCCTAAAAACCATGAATCTGCCCCAAAAGTCCTCATAAACCTACCTGATGTTCTCCAAAACCCACAATTTACACTTTTCCACCATGATGACCACGGAAAACACAACGAAACCCAACGGAGAACCCAAAACACGTCAAAAACACCCCAAACAAGAACAGGATCACCCCCAAAACCAAAGAAAACCCCAAAAAGCACGGATCCAATCCCAAAACCACTCTAAACGTACCTGATGTTCTCCAAATCCAAATGTCCACTCCCAACCACCATAAAACCCATTAGGAACTCAACGAAACCCAACGGAAACCCCAAAACACGTCAAAAACACCCCAAAAAAGAACTGAATCAGAAGAAAAAACACCAAAAACTATGAATTTCCCCGCAAAACCACCCTAAACTCACCTGATCTTCTTCAAAACCCACAATCCACTCCCATTTCCCTTAAGGACCAACTAAAACCCAACGGAGACCCCAAAACAAGTCAAAAACACCCCAAACAAGAACAGGATAACCCCAAAAAAAGAAAGAAAACCCCCAAAAAACATAGATCCACCCCAAAACCACACTAAACCTACCTGATGTTCTCCAAATCCCAAAGTCCACTCCCAACAAACTTAAAACACATTAGGAAATCAACAAAACACAACGGAAACCCCAAAACACATCAAAAACACCACAAAAAAAAGCGGGATCACCCCCAAAACTGGAAGAAAACCCTAAAAGCCGTTGATCCACCCCAAAAGTCCCCCTAAACCTACCTGATGTTCTCCAATACCCACAGTTTACCCGTTTTCACCATGATGAACAACAAGAACCCAACAAAAACAAACGGAGACCCCAAAACACATCAAAAACACCACAAAAAAAAGCAGGATCACCCCCAAAACTGGAAGAAAACCCTAAAAGCCGTTGATCCACCCCAAAAGTCCCCCTAAACCTACCTGATGTTCTCCAATACCCACAGTTTACCCGTTTTCACCATGATGAACAACAAGAACCCAACAAAAACCAACGGAGACCCCAAAACACATCAAAAACACCCCAAAAAAGAACTGGATCAGAAGAAAAAAAAAACAAAACTATGCATTTCCCTCCCAAATCACCCTAAACTCACCTGATCTTCTTCAAAACCCACAATCCACTCCCATTTAGCTTAACGACCAACGAGAACCCAACAAAACCCAACGGAGACCCCAAAAACGTCAAAAACACCCCAAAAAAGAACTGGTTCAACCCCAACAACGAAAGAAAACCCCAAAAGCCATAGATCCACACCAAAAATCCCCCTAAACCAACCTGAAGTTCTCCAAAACCCACAATTTACACTTTTCCACATTGATGACCATGGAAAACCCAACGAAACCCAACGGAGACCCCAAAAGAAGTCAAAAACACCCCAAACAAGAACGGGATAAACCCTAAAAACGAAAGAAAACCCCAAAAGCCATAGATCCACACCAAAAGTCCCCCTAAACCTACCTGATGTTCTCCAAAAGCCACAATTTACACTTTTTCACCAGGATGACCAACATGAACCAAACGAAAACCCAAAACGAGACACCAAAACACGTCAAAAACACCCCAAAAATAAAGGGATCACCCATAAACTGGAAGAAAATCCCCAAAAAGCACGGATCCAATCCCAAAACCACCCTAAACCTACCTGATGTTCTCCAAAACCCACAATTTACCATTTTCCACCACGATGACCAACGAGTACACAACAAAACCCAACGGAGACCCCCAAACACCTCAAAAACTTCCCAAAAAAGAACGGGACCACCCCAAGAAACAGAAGAAAACACCAAAAAACATGACTCTGCCCCAAAAGTCCCCCTAAACCTACCTGATGTTCTCCAAAAGCCACAATTTACACTTTTCCACCATGATGACCACGGAAAACACAACGAAACCCAACGGAGAACCCAAAACACGTCATAAACACCCCAAAAAAGAACAGGATCACCCAAAAAAAAACAGAAGAAAAGACCAAATACCATGAATCCACCCCAAAATTCCCCTAAACCTACCTGAAGTTCTCCAAAACCCACAATTTACAATTTTCCACCACCATGACCACATAAAACCCAAGGAATACCAACGGAGACCCCAAAACACGTCAAAAACACCCCAAAAAAGAACAGGATCACCCAAAAAAAAACAGAAGAAAAGACCAAATACCATGAATCCACCCCAAAATTCCCCTAAACCTACCTGAAGTTCTCCAAAACCCACAATTTACAATTTTCCACCACCATGACCACATAAAACCCAAGGAATACCAACGGAGACCCCAAAACACGTCAAAAACACCCCAAAAAAGAACGGGATCACCCCCAAAAACAAAAGAAAATCCCCCAAAACCATAGATCCAATCCCAAAACCAACCTAAACCTACCTGATGTTCTCCAAAACCAACAATTTACCCTTTTCCACCATGATGACCACGGAAAACCCAACGAAACCCAATGGAGACCCCAAAACACGTCAAAAACACCCCCAAAATGAATTGGATCACCCCCCCCAAAAAAAAAAAAAAAAAAAAAAAAAAAAAACAGAAGAAAACCCCATATATCATGAATCCACCCCAAAAGTCCCCCTAAACCTACCTGATGTTCTCCAAAACCCACAATTTACACTTTTCCACCATGATGACAACGGAAAACCCAACGAAACCCAACGAAGAACCCAAAACACGTCAGAAACACCCCAAAAATGAATTCGATCACCCCAAAACTGGAACAAAATCCCCCAAAACCATAGATCCACCCCCAAAACACCCTAAATCTACCTGATGTTCTCCAAAACCCACAATTTACACTTTTCCACCATGATGACCACGGAAAACCCAACGAAACCCAACGGAGACCACAAAACACGTCAAAAACACGCCGAAAACCAACTGGATCACTAGAAAAAACAGAAGAAAACCCTAAAAACCATGAATCTGCCCCAAAAGTCCTCATAAACCTACCTGATGTTCTCCAAAACCCACAATTTACACTTTTCCACCATGATGACCACGGAAAACACAACGAAACCCAACGGAGAACCCAAAACACGTCAAAAACACCCCAAACAAGAACAGGATCACCCCCAAAACCAAAGAAAACCCCAAAAAGCACGGATCCAATCCCAAAACCACTCTAAACGTACCTGATGTTCTCCAAATCCAAATGTCCACTCCCAACCACCATAAAACCCATTAGGAACTCAACGAAACCCAACGGAAACCCCAAAACACGTCAAAAACACCCCAAAAAAGAACTGAATCAGAAGAAAAAACACCAAAAACTATGAATTTCCCCGCAAAACCACCCTAAACTCACCTGATCTTCTTCAAAACCCACAATCCACTCCCATTTCCCTTAAGGACCAACTAAAACCCAACGGAGACCCCAAAACAAGTCAAAAACACCCCAAACAAGAACAGGATAACCCCAAAAAAAGAAAGAAAACCCCCAAAAAACATAGATCCACCCCAAAACCACACTAAACCTACCTGATGTTCTCCAAATCCCAAAGTCCACTCCCAACAAACTTAAAACACATTAGGAAATCAACAAAACACAACGGAAACCCCAAAACACATCAAAAACACCACAAAAAAAAGCGGGATCACCCCCAAAACTGGAAGAAAACCCTAAAAGCCGTTGATCCACCCCAAAAGTCCCCCTAAACCTACCTGATGTTCTCCAATACCCACAGTTTACCCGTTTTCACCATGATGAACAACAAGAACCCAACAAAAACAAACGGAGACCCCAAAACACATCAAAAACACCCCAAAAAAAAGCAGGATCACCCCCAAAACTGGAAGAAAACCCTAAAAGCCGTTGATCCACCCCAAAAGTCCCCCTAAACCTACCTGATGTTCTCCAATACCCACAGTTTACCCGTTTTCACCATGATGAACAACAAGAACCCAACAAAAACCAACGGAGACCCCAAAACACATCAAAAACACCCCAAAAAAGAACTGGATCAGAAGAAAAAAAAAACAAAACTATGCATTTCCCTCCCAAATCACCCTAAACTCACCTTATCTTCTTCAAAACCCACAATCCACTCCCATTTAGCTTAACGACCAACGAGAACCCAACAAAACCCAACGGAGACCCCAAAAACGTCAAAAACACCCCAAAAAAGAACTGGTTCAACCCCAACAACGAAAGAAAACCCCAAAAGCCATAGATCCACACCAAAAATCCCCCTAAACCAACCTGAAGTTCTCCAAAACCCACAATTTACACTTTTCCACATTGATGACCATGGAAAACCCAACGAAACCCAACGGAGACCCCAAAAGAAGTCAAAAACACCCAAAACAAGAACGGGATAAACCCTAAAAACGAAAGAAAACCCCAAAAGCCATAGATCCACACCAAAAGTCCCCCTAAACCTACCTGATGTTCTCCAAAAGCCACAATTTACACTTTTTCACCAGGATGACCAACATGAACCAAACGAAAACCCAAAACGAGACACCAAAACACGTCAAAAACACCCCAAAAATAAAGGGATCACCCATAAACTGGAAGAAAATCCCCAAAAAGCACGGATCCAATCCCAAAACCACCCTAAACCTACCTGATGTTCTCCAAAACCCACAATTTACCATTTTCCACCACGATGACCAACGAGTACACAACAAAACCCAACGGAGACCCCCAAACACCTCAAAAACTTCCCAAAAAAGAACGGGACCACCCCAAGAAACAGAAGAAAACACCAAAAAACATGACTCTGCCCCAAAAGTCCCCCTAAACCTACCTGATGTTCTCCAAAAGCCACAATTTACACTTTTCCACCATGATGACCACGGAAAACACAACGAAACCCAACGGAGAACCCAAAACACGTCAAAAACACCCCAAACAAGAACAGGATCACCCCCAAAACCAAAGAAAACCCCAAAAAGCACGGATCCAATCCCAAAACCACTCTAAACGTACCTGATGTTCTCCAAATCCAAATGTCCACTCCCAACCACCATAAAACCCATTAGGAACTCAACGAAACCCAACGGAAACCCCAAAACACGTCAAAAACACCCCAAAAAAGAACTGAATCAGAAGAAAAAACACCAAAAACTATGAATTTCCCCGCAAAACCACCCTAAACTCACCTGATCTTCTTCAAAACCCACAATCCACTCCCATTTCCCTTAAGGACCAACTAAAACCCAACGGAGACCCCAAAACAAGTCAAAAACACCCCAAACAAGAACAGGATAACCCCAAAAAAAGAAAGAAAACCCCCAAAAAACATAGATCCACCCCAAAACCACACTAAACCTACCTGATGTTCTCCAAATCCCAAAGTCCACTCCCAACAAACTTAAAACACATTAGGAAATCAACAAAACACAACGGAAACCCCAAAACACATCAAAAACACCACAAAAAAAAGCGGGATCACCCCCAAAACTGGAAGAAAACCCTAAAAGCCGTTGATCCACCCCAAAAGTCCCCCTAAACCTACCTGATGTTCTCCAATACCCACAGTTTACCCGTTTTCACCATGATGAACAACAAGAACCCAACAAAAACAAACGGAGACCCCAAAACACATCAAAAACACCACAAAAAAAAGCAGGATCACCCCCAAAACTGGAAGAAAACCCTAAAAGCCGTTGATCCACCCCAAAAGTCCCCCTAAACCTACCTGATGTTCTCCAATACCCACAGTTTACCCGTTTTCACCATGATGAACAACAAGAACCCAACAAAAACCAACGGAGACCCCAAAACACATCAAAAACACCCCAAAAAAGAACTGGATCAGAAGAAAAAAAAAACAAAACTATGCATTTCCCTCCCAAATCACCCTAAACTCACCTTATCTTCTTCAAAACCCACAATCCACTCCCATTTAGCTTAACGACCAACGAGAACCCAACAAAACCCAACGGAGACCCCAAAAACGTCAAAAACACCCCAAAAAAGAACTGGTTCAACCCCAACAACGAAAGAAAACCCCAAAAGCCATAGATCCACACCAAAAATCCCCCTAAACCAACCTGAAGTTCTCCAAAACCCACAATTTACACTTTTCCACATTGATGACCATGGAAAACCCAACGAAACCCAACGGAGACCCCAAAAGAAGTCAAAAACACCCAAAACAAGAACGGGATAAACCCTAAAAACGAAAGAAAACCCCAAAAGCCATAGATCCACACCAAAAGTCCCCCTAAACCTACCTGATGTTCTCCAAAAGCCACAATTTACACTTTTTCACCAGGATGACCAACATGAACCAAACGAAAACCCAAAACGAGACACCAAAACACGTCAAAAACACCCCAAAAATAAAGGGATCACCCATAAACTGGAAGAAAATCCCCAAAAAGCACGGATCCAATCCCAAAACCACCCTAAACCTACCTGATGTTCTCCAAAACCCACAATTTACCATTTTCCACCACGATGACCAACGAGTACACAACAAAACCCAACGGAGACCCCCAAACACCTCAAAAACTTCCCAAAAAAGAACGGGACCACCCCAAGAAACAGAAGAAAACACCAAAAAACATGACTCTGCCCCAAAAGTCCCCCTAAACCTACCTGATGTTCTCCAAAAGCCACAATTTACACTTTTTCACCATGATGACCAACAAGAACCCAACTAAAACCCAACGGAGACCCCAAAACACGTCATAAACACCCCAAAAAAGAACAGGATCACCCAAAAAAAAACAGAAGAAAAGACCAAATACCATGAATCCACCCCAAAATTCCCCTAAACCTACCTGAAGTTCTCCAAAACCCACAATTTACAATTTTCCACCACCATGACCACATAAAACCCAAGGAATACCAACGGAGACCCCAAAACACGTCAAAAACACCCCAAAAAAGAACGGGATCACCCCCAAAAACAAAAGAAAATCCCCCAAAACCATAGATCCAATCCCAAAACCAACCTAAACCTACCTGATGTTCTCCAAAACCAACAATTTACCCTTTTCCACCATGATGACCACGGAAAACCCAACGAAACCCAATGGAGACCCCAAAACACGTCAAAAACACCCCCAAAATGAATTGGATCACCCCCCCCAAAAAAAAAAAAAAAAAAAAAAAAAACAGAAGAAAACCCCATATATCATGAATCCACCCCAAAAGTCCCCCTAAACCTACCTGATGTTCTCCAAAACCCACAATTTACACTTTTCCACCATGATGACAACGGAAAACCCAACGAAACCCAACGAAGAACCCAAAACACGTCAGAAACACCCCAAAAATGAATTCGATCACCCCAAAACTGGAACAAAATCCCCCAAAACCATAGATCCACCCCCAAAACACCCTAAATCTACCTGATGTTCTCCAAAACCCACAATTTACACTTTTCCACCATGATGACCACGGAAAACCCAACGAAACCCAACGGAGACCACAAAACACGTCAAAAACACGCCGAAAACCAACTGGATCACTAGAAAAAACAGAAGAAAACCCTAAAAACCATGAATCTGCCCCAAAAGTCCTCATAAACCTACCTGATGTTCTCCAAAACCCACAATTTACACTTTTCCACCATGATGACCACGGAAAACACAACGAAACCCAACGGAGAACCCAAAACACGTCAAAAACACCCCAAACAAGAACAGGATCACCCCCAAAACCAAAGAAAACCCCAAAAAGCACGGATCCAATCCCAAAACCACTCTAAACGTACCTGATGTTCTCCAAATCCAAATGTCCACTCCCAACCACCATAAAACCCATTAGGAACTCAACGAAACCCAACGGAAACCCCAAAACACGTCAAAAACACCCCAAAAAAGAACTGAATCAGAAGAAAAAACACCAAAAACTATGAATTTCCCCGCAAAACCACCCTAAACTCACCTGATCTTCTTCAAAACCCACAATCCACTCCCATTTCCCTTAAGGACCAACTAAAACCCAACGGAGACCCCAAAACAAGTCAAAAACACCCCAAACAAGAACAGGATAACCCCAAAAAAAGAAAGAAAACCCCCAAAAAACATAGATCCACCCCAAAACCACACTAAACCTACCTGATGTTCTCCAAATCCCAAAGTCCACTCCCAACAAACTTAAAACACATTAGGAAATCAACAAAACACAACGGAAACCCCAAAACACATCAAAAACACCACAAAAAAAAGCGGGATCACCCCCAAAACTGGAAGAAAACCCTAAAAGCCGTTGATCCACCCCAAAAGTCCCCCTAAACCTACCTGATGTTCTCCAATACCCACAGTTTACCCGTTTTCACCATGATGAACAACAAGAACCCAACAAAAACAAACGGAGACCCCAAAACACATCAAAAACACCACAAAAAAAAGCAGGATCACCCCCAAAACTGGAAGAAAACCCTAAAAGCCGTTGATCCACCCCAAAAGTCCCCCTAAACCTACCTGATGTTCTCCAATACCCACAGTTTACCCGTTTTCACCATGATGAACAACAAGAACCCAACAAAAACCAACGGAGACCCCAAAACACATCAAAAACACCCCAAAAAAGAACTGGATCAGAAGAAAAAAAAAACAAAACTATGCATTTCCCTCCCAAATCACCCTAAACTCACCTGATCTTCTTCAAAACCCACAATCCACTCCCATTTAGCTTAACGACCAACGAGAACCCAACAAAACCCAACGGAGACCCCAAAAACGTCAAAAACACCCCAAAAAAGAACTGGTTCAACCCCAACAACGAAAGAAAACCCCAAAAGCCATAGATCCACACCAAAAATCCCCCTAAACCAACCTGAAGTTCTCCAAAACCCACAATTTACACTTTTCCACATTGATGACCATGGAAAACCCAACGAAACCCAACGGAGACCACAAAACACGTCAAAAAAAAAAAAAAAAAAAAAAAAAAAAAAAAAAAAGAAAGGGATCACCCCCAAAATTGGAAGAAAATCCTTCAAAATCATAGATCCACCCCAAAACCACCCTAAACCTACCTGATGATCTCCAAAACCCACAATTTACAATTTTCCACCACCATGACCATGGAAAACCCAACGAAACCCAACGGAGACCCCAAAACACGTCAAAAACACCCAAAACAAGAACGGGATAAACCCTAAAAACGAAAGAAAACCCCAAAAGCCATAGATCCACACCAAAAGTCCCCCTAAACCTACCTGATGTTCTCCAAAAGCCACAATTTACACTTTTTCACCAGGATGACCAACATGAACCAAACGAAAACCCAAAACGAGACACCAGAACACGTCAAAAACACCCCAAAAATAAAGGGATCACCCATAAACTAGAAGAAAATCCCCAAAAAGCACGGATCCAATCCCAAAACCACCCTAAACCTACCTGATGTTCTCCAAAACCCATAATTTACCATTTTCCACCACGATGACCAACGAGTACACAACAAAACCCAACGGAGACCCCCAAACACCTCAAAAACTTCCCAAAAAAGAACGGGACCACCCCAAGAAACAGAAGAAAACACCAAAAAACATGACTCTGCCCCAAAAGTCCCCCTAAACCTACCTGATGTTCTCCAAAAGCCACAATTTACACTTTTTCACCATGATGACCAACAAGAACCCAACTAAAACCCAACGGAGACCCCAAAACACGTCATAAACACCCCAAAAAAGAACAGGATCACCCAAAAAAAAACAGAAGAAAAGACCAAATACCATGAATCCACCCCAAAATTCCCCTAAACCTACCTGAAGTTCTCCAAAACCCACAATTTACAATTTTCCACCACCATGACCACATAAAACCCAAGGAATACCAACGGAGACCCCAAAACACGTCAAAAACACCCCAAAAAAGAACAGGATCACCCAAAAAAAAACAGAAGAAAAGACCAAATACCATGAATCCACCCCAAAATTCCCCTAAACCTACCTGAAGTTCTCCAAAACCCACAATTTACAATTTTCCACCACCATGACCACATAAAACCCAAGGAATACCAACGGAGACCCCAAAACACGTCAAAAACACCCCAAAAAAGAACGGGATCACCCCCAAAAACAAAAGAAAATCCCCCAAAACCATAGATCCAATCCCAAAACCAACCTAAACCTACCTGATGTTCTCCAAAACCAACAATTTACCCTTTTCCACCATGATGACCACGGAAAACCCAACGAAACCCAATGGAGACCCCAAAACACGTCAAAAACACCCCCAAAATGAATTGGATCACCCCCCCCAAAAAAAAAAAAAAAAAAAAAAAAAAAAAGAAGAAAACCCCATATATCATGAATCCACTCCAAAAGTCCCCCTAAACCTACCTGATGTTCTCCAAAACCCACAATTTACACTTTTCCACCATGATGACAACGGAAAACCCAACGAAACCCAACGAAGAACCCAAAACACGTCAGAAACACCCCAAAAATGAATTCGATCACCCCAAAACTGGAACAAAATCCCCCAAAACCATAGATCCACCCCCAAAACACCCTAAATCTACCTGATGTTCTCCAAAACCCACAATTTACACTTTTCCACCATGATGACCACGGAAAACCCAACGAAACCCAACGGAGACCACAAAACACGTCAAAAACACGCCGAAAACCAACTGGATCACTAGAAAAAACAGAAGAAAACCCTAAAAACCATGAATCTGCCCCAAAAGTCCTCATAAACCTACCTGATGTTCTCCAAAACCCACAATTTACACTTTTCCACCATGATGACCACGGAAAACACAACGAAACCCAACGGAGAACCCAAAACACGTCAAAAACACCCCAAACAAGAACAGGATCACCCCCAAAACCAAAGAAAACCCCAAAAAGCACGGATCCAATCCCAAAACCACTCTAAACGTACCTGATGTTCTCCAAATCCAAATGTCCACTCCCAACCACCATAAAACCCATTAGGAACTCAACGAAACCCAACGGAAACCCCAAAACACGTCAAAAACACCCCAAAAAAGAACTGAATCAGAAGAAAAAACACCAAAAACTATGAATTTCCCCGCAAAACCACCCTAAACTCACCTGATCTTCTTCAAAACCCACAATCCACTCCCATTTCCCTTAAGGACCAACTAAAACCCAACGGAGACCCCAAAACAAGTCAAAAACACCCCAAACAAGAACAGGATAACCCCAAAAAAAGAAAGAAAACCCCCAAAAAACATAGATCCACCCCAAAACCACACTAAACCTACCTGATGTTCTCCAAATCCCAAAGTCCACTCCCAACAAACTTAAAACACATTAGGAAATCAACAAAACACAACGGAAACCCCAAAACACATCAAAAACACCACAAAAAAAAGCGGGATCACCCCCAAAACTGGAAGAAAACCCTAAAAGCCGTTGATCCACCCCAAAAGTCCCCCTAAACCTACCTGATGTTCTCCAATACCCACAGTTTACCCGTTTTCACCATGATGAACAACAAGAACCCAACAAAAACAAACGGAGACCCCAAAACACATCAAAAACACCCCAAAAAAAAGCAGGATCACCCCCAAAACTGGAAGAAAACCCTAAAAGCCGTTGATCCACCCCAAAAGTCCCCCTAAACCTACCTGATGTTCTCCAATACCCACAGTTTACCCGTTTTCACCATGATGAACAACAAGAACCCAACAAAAACCAACGGAGACCCCAAAACACATCAAAAACACCCCAAAAAAGAACTGGATCAGAAGAAAAAAAAAACAAAACTATGCATTTCCCTCCCAAATCACCCTAAACTCACCTTATCTTCTTCAAAACCCACAATCCACTCCCATTTAGCTTAACGACCAACGAGAACCCAACAAAACCCAACGGAGACCCCAAAAACGTCAAAAACACCCCAAAAAAGAACTGGTTCAACCCCAACAACGAAAGAAAACCCCAAAAGCCATAGATCCACACCAAAAATCCCCCTAAACCAACCTGAAGTTCTCCAAAACCCACAATTTACACTTTTCCACATTGATGACCATGGAAAACCCAACGAAACCCAACGGAGACCCCAAAAGAAGTCAAAAACACCCAAAACAAGAACGGGATAAACCCTAAAAACGAAAGAAAACCCCAAAAGCCATAGATCCACACCAAAAGTCCCCCTAAACCTACCTGATGTTCTCCAAAAGCCACAATTTACACTTTTTCACCAGGATGACCAACATGAACCAAACGAAAACCCAAAACGAGACACCAAAACACGTCAAAAACACCCCAAAAATAAAGGGATCACCCATAAACTGGAAGAAAATCCCCAAAAAGCACGGATCCAATCCCAAAACCACCCTAAACCTACCTGATGTTCTCCAAAACCCACAATTTACCATTTTCCACCACGATGACCAACGAGTACACAACAAAACCCAACGGAGACCCCCAAACACCTCAAAAACTTCCCAAAAAAGAACGGGACCACCCCAAGAAACAGAAGAAAACACCAAAAAACATGACTCTGCCCCAAAAGTCCCCCTAAACCTACCTGATGTTCTCCAAAAGCCACAATTTACACTTTTTCACCATGATGACCAACAAGAACCCAACTAAAACCCAACGGAGACCCCAAAACACGTCATAAACACCCCAAAAAAGAACAGGATCACCCAAAAAAAAACAGAAGAAAAGACCAAATACCATGAATCCACCCCAAAATTCCCCTAAACCTACCTGAAGTTCTCCAAAACCCACAATTTACAATTTTCCACCACCATGACCACATAAAACCCAAGGAATACCAACGGAGACCCCAAAACACGTCAAAAACACCCCAAAAAAGAACGGGATCACCCCCAAAAACAAAAGAAAATCCCCCAAAACCATAGATCCAATCCCAAAACCAACCTAAACCTACCTGATGTTCTCCAAAACCAACAATTTACCCTTTTCCACCATGATGACCACGGAAAACCCAACGAAACCCAATGGAGACCCCAAAACACGTCAAAAACACCCCCAAAATGAATTGGATCACCCCCCCCAAAAAAAAAAAAAAAAAAAAAAAAAAAAAAACAGAAGAAAACCCCATATATCATGAATCCACCCCAAAAGTCCCCCTAAACCTACCTGATGTTCTCCAAAACCCACAATTTACACTTTTCCACCATGATGACAACGGAAAACCCAACGAAACCCAACGAAGAACCCAAAACACGTCAGAAACACCCCAAAAATGAATTCGATCACCCCAAAACTGGAACAAAATCCCCCAAAACCATAGATCCACCCCCAAAACACCCTAAATCTACCTGATGTTCTCCAAAACCCACAATTTACACTTTTCCACCATGATGACCACGGAAAACCCAACGAAACCCAACGGAGACCACAAAACACGTCAAAAACACGCCGAAAACCAACTGGATCACTAGAAAAAACAGAAGAAAACCCTAAAAACCATGAATCTGCCCCAAAAGTCCTCATAAACCTACCTGATGTTCTCCAAAACCCACAATTTACACTTTTCCACCATGATGACCACGGAAAACACAACGAAACCCAACGGAGAACCCAAAACACGTCAAAAACACCCCAAACAAGAACAGGATCACCCCCAAAACCAAAGAAAACCCCAAAAAGCACGGATCCAATCCCAAAACCACTCTAAACGTACCTGATGTTCTCCAAATCCAAATGTCCACTCCCAACCACCATAAAACCCATTAGGAACTCAACGAAACCCAACGGAAACCCCAAAACACGTCAAAAACACCCCAAAAAAGAACTGAATCAGAAGAAAAAACACCAAAAACTATGAATTTCCCCGCAAAACCACCCTAAACTCACCTGATCTTCTTCAAAACCCACAATCCACTCCCATTTCCCTTAAGGACCAACTAAAACCCAACGGAGACCCCAAAACAAGTCAAAAACACCCCAAACAAGAACAGGATAACCCCAAAAAAAGAAAGAAAACCACAAAAAAACATAGATCCACCCCAAAACCACACTAAACCTACCTGATGTTCTCCAAATCCCAAAGTCCACTCCCAACAAACTTAAAACACATTAGGAAATCAACAAAACACAACGGAAACCCCAAAACACATCAAAAACACCACAAAAAAAAGCGGGATCACCCCCAAAACTGGAAGAAAACCCTAAAAGCCGTTGATCCACCCCAAAAGTCCCCCTAAACCTACCTGATGTTCTCCAATACCCACAGTTTACCCGTTTTCACCATGATGAACAACAAGAACCCAACAAAAACCAACGGAGACCCCAAAACACATCAAAAACACCCCAAAAAAGAACTGGATCAGAAGAAAAAAAAAACAAAACTATGCATTTCCCTCCCAAATCACCCTAAACTCACCTGATCTTCTTCAAAACCCACAATCCACTCCCATTTAGCTTAACGACCAACGAGAACCCAACAAAACCCAACGGAGACCCCAAAAACGTCAAAAACACCCCAAAAAAGAACTGGTTCAACCCCAACAACGAAAGAAAACCCCAAAAGACATAGATCCACACCAAAAATCCCCCTAAACCAACCTGAAGTTCTCCAAAACCCACAATTTACACTTTTCCACATTGATGACCATGGAAAACCCAACGAAACCCAACGGAGACCACAAAACACGTCAAAAAAAAAAAAAAAAAAAAAAAAGAAAAAAAAAAAAAAGAAAGGGATCACCCCCAAAATTGGAAGAAAATCCTTCAAAATCATAGATCCACCCCAAAACCACCCTAAACCTACCTGATGATCTCCAAAACCCACAATTTACAATTTTCCAACATGATGACCATGGAAAACCCAACGAAACCCAACGGAGACCCCAAAAGAAGTCAAAAACACCCCAAACAAGAACGGGATAAACCCTAAAAACGAAAGAAAACCCCAAAAGCCATAGATCCACACCAAAAGTCCCCCTAAACCTACCTGATGTTCTCCAAAAGCCACAATTTACACTTTTTCACCAGGATGACCAACATGAACCAAACGAAAACCCAAAACGAGACACCAAAACACGTCAAAAACACCCCAAAAATAAAGGGATCACCCATAAACTGGAAGAAAATCCCCAAAAAGCACGGATCCAATCCCAAAACCACCCTAAACCTACCTGATGTTCTCCAAAACCCACAATTTACCATTTTCCACCACGATGACCAACGAGTACACAACAAAACCCAACGGAGACCCCCAAACACCTCAAAAACTTCCCAAAAAAGAACGGGACCACCCCAAGAAACAGAAGAAAACACCAAAAAACATGACTCTGCCCCAAAAGTCCCCCTAAACCTACCTGATGTTCTCCAAAAGCCACAATTTACACTTTTTCACCATGATGACCAACAAGAACCCAACTAAAACCCAACGGAGACCCCAAAACACGTCATAAACACCCCAAAAAAGAACAGGATCACCCAAAAAAAAACAGAAGAAAAGACCAAATACCATGAATCCACCCCAAAATTCCCCTAAACCTACCTGAAGTTCTCCAAAACCCACAATTTACAATTTTCCACCACCATGACCACATAAAACCCAAGGAATACCAACGGAGACCCCAAAACACGTCAAAAACACCCCAAAAAAGAACGGGATCACCCCCAAAAACAAAAGAAAATCCCCCAAAACCATAGATCCAATCCCAAAACCAACCTAAACCTACCTGATGTTCTCCAAAACCAACAATTTACCCTTTTCCACCATGATGACCACGGAAAACCCAACGAAACCCAATGGAGACCCCAAAACACGTCAAAAACACCCCCAAAATGAATTGGATCACCCCCCCCAAAAAAAAAAAAAAAAAAAAAAAAAAAAACAGAAGAAAACCCCATATATCATGAATCCACCCCAAAAGTCCCCCTAAACCTACCTGATGTTCTCCAAAACCCACAATTTACACTTTTCCACCATGATGACAACGGAAAACCCAACGAAACCCAACGAAGAACCCAAAACACGTCAGAAACACCCCAAAAATGAATTCGATCACCCCAAAACTGGAACAAAATCCCCCAAAACCATAGATCCACCCCCAAAACACCCTAAATCTACCTGATGTTCTCCAAAACCCACAATTTACACTTTTCCACCATGATGACCACGGAAAACCCAACGAAACCCAACGGAGACCACAAAACACGTCAAAAACACGCCGAAAACCAACTGGATCACTAGAAAAAACAGAAGAAAACCCTAAAAACCATGAATCTGCCCCAAAAGTCCTCATAAACCTACCTGATGTTCTCCAAAACCCACAATTTACACTTTTCCACCATGATGACCACGGAAAACACAACGAAACCCAACGGAGAACCCAAAACACGTCAAAAACACCCCAAACAAGAACAGGATCACCCCCAAAACCAAAGAAAACCCCAAAAAGCACGGATCCAATCCCAAAACCACTCTAAACGTACCTGATGTTCTCCAAATCCAAATGTCCACTCCCAACCACCATAAAACCCATTAGGAACTCAACGAAACCCAACGGAAACCCCAAAACACGTCAAAAACACCCCAAAAAAGAACTGAATCAGAAGAAAAAACACCAAAAACTATGAATTTCCCCGCAAAACCACCCTAAACTCACCTGATCTTCTTCAAAACCCACAATCCACTCCCATTTCCCTTAAGGACCAACTAAAACCCAACGGAGACCCCAAAACAAGTCAAAAACACCCCAAACAAGAACAGGATAACCCCAAAAAAAGAAAGAAAACCACAAAAAAACATAGATCCACCCCAAAACCACACTAAACCTACCTGATGTTCTCCAAATCCCAAAGTCCACTCCCAACAAACTTAAAACACATTAGGAAATCAACAAAACACAACGGAAACCCCAAAACACATCAAAAACACCACAAAAAAAAGCGGGATCACCCCCAAAACTGGAAGAAAACCCTAAAAGCCGTTGATCCACCCCAAAAGTCCCCCTAAACCTACCTGATGTTCTCCAATACCCACAATTTACCCGTTTTCACCATGATGAACAACAAGAACCCAACAAAAACCAACGGAGACCCCAAAACACATCAAAAACACCACAAAAAAAAGCAGGATCACCCCCAAAACTGGAAGAAAACCCTAAAAGCCGTTGATCCACCCCAAAAGTCCCCCTAAACCTACCTGATGTTCTCCAATACCCACAGTTTACCCGTTTTCACCATGATGAACAACAAGAACCCAACAAAAACCAACGGAGACCCCAAAACACATCAAAAACACCCCAAAAAAGAACTGGATCAGAAGAAAAAAAAAACAAAACTATGCATTTCCCTCCCAAATCACCCTAAACTCACCTGATCTTCTTCAAAACCCACAATCCACTCCCATTTAGCTTAACGACCAACGAGAACCCAACAAAACCCAACGGAGACCCCAAAAACGTCAAAAACACCCCAAAAAAGAACTGGTTCAACCCCAACAACGAAAGAAAACCCCAAAAGCCATAGATCCACACCAAAAATCCCCCTAAACCAACCTGAAGTTCTCCAAAACCCACAATTTACAATTTTCCACCACCATGACCATGGAAAACCCAACGAAACCCAACGGAGACCCCAAAAGAAGTCAAAAACACCCAAAACAAGAACGGGATAAACCCTAAAAACGAAAGAAAACCCCAAAAGCCATAGATCCACACCAAAAGTCCCCCTAAACCTACCTGATGTTCTCCAAAAGCCACAATTTACACTTTTTCACCAGGATGACCAACATGAACCAAACGAAAACCCAAAACGAGACACCAAAACACGTCAAAAACACCCCAAAAAAGAACAGGATCACCCAAAAAAAAACAGAAGAAAAGACCAAATACCATGAATCCACCCCAAAATTCCCCTAAACCTACCTGAAGTTCTCCAAAACCCACAATTTACAATTTTCCACCACCATGACCACATAAAACCCAAGGAATACCAACGGAGACCCCAAAACACGTCAAAAACACCCCAAAAAAGAACGGGATCACCCCCAAAAACAAAAGAAAATCCCCCAAAACCATAGATCCAATCCCAAAACCAACCTAAACCTACCTGATGTTCTCCAAAACCAACAATTTACCCTTTTCCACCATGATGACCACGGAAAACCCAACGAAACCCAACGAAGAACCCAAAACACGTCAGAAACACCCCAAAAATGAATTCGATCACCCCAAAACTGGAACAAAATCCCCCAAAACCATAGATCCACCCCCAAAACACCCTAAATCTACCTGATGTTCTCCAAAACCCACAATTTACACTTTTCCACCATGATGACCACGGAAAACCCAACGAAACCCAACGGAGACCACAAAACACGTCAAAAACACGCCGAAAACCAACTGGATCACTAGAAAAAACAGAAGAAAACCCTAAAAACCATGAATCTGCCCCAAAAGTCCTCATAAACCTACCTGATGTTCTCCAAAACCCACAATTTACACTTTTCCACCATGATGACCACGGAAAACACAACGAAACCCAACGGAGAACCCAAAACACGTCAAAAACACCCCAAACAAGAACAGGATCACCCCCAAAACCAAAGAAAACCCCAAAAAGCACGGATCCAATCCCAAAACCACTCTAAACGTACCTGATGTTCTCCAAATCCAAATGTCCACTCCCAACCACCATAAAACCCATTAGGAACTCAACGAAACCCAACGGAAACCCCAAAACACGTCAAAAACACCCCAAAAAAGAACTGAATCAGAAGAAAAAACACCAAAAACTATGAATTTCCCCGCAAAACCACCCTAAACTCACCTGATCTTCTTCAAAACCCACAATCCACTCCCATTTAGCTTAACGACCAACGAGAACCCAACAAAACCCAACGGAGACCCCAAAAACGTCAAAAACACCCCAAAAAAGAACTGGTTCAACCCCAACAACGAAAGAAAACCCCAAAAGCCATAGATCCACACCAAAAATCCCCCTAAACCAACCTGAAGTTCTCCAAAACCCACAATTTACACTTTTCCACATTGATGACCATGGAAAACCCAACGAAACCCAACGGAGACCCCAAAAGAAGTCAAAAACACCCAAAACAAGAACGGGATAAACCCTAAAAACGAAAGAAAACCCCAAAAGCCATAGATCCACACCAAAAGTCCCCCTAAACCTACCTGATGTTCTCCAAAAGCCACAATTTACACTTTTTCACCAGGATGACCAACATGAACCAAACGAAAACCCAAAACGAGACACCAAAACACGTCAAAAACACCCCAAAAATAAAGGGATCACCCATAAACTGGAAGAAAATCCCCAAAAAGCACGGATCCAATCCCAAAACCACCCTAAACCTACCTGATGTTCTCCAAAACCCACAATTTACCATTTTCCACCACGATGACCAACGAGTACACAACAAAACCCAACGGAGACCCCCAAACACCTCAAAAACTTCCCAAAAAAGAACGGGACCACCCCAAGAAACAGAAGAAAACACCAAAAAACATGACTCTGCCCCAAAAGTCCCCCTAAACCTACCTGATGTTCTCCAAAAGCCACAATTTACACTTTTTCACCATGATGACCAACAAGAACCCAACTAAAACCCAACGGAGACCCCAAAACACGTCATAAACACCCCAAAAAAGAACAGGATCACCCAAAAAAAAACAGAAGAAAAGACCAAATACCATGAATCCACCCCAAAATTCCCCTAAACCTACCTGAAGTTCTCCAAAACCCACAATTTACAATTTTCCACCACCATGACCACATAAAACCCAAGGAATACCAACGGAGACCCCAAAACACGTCAAAAACACCCCAAAAAAGAACGGGATCACCCCCAAAAACAAAAGAAAATCCCCCAAAACCATAGATCCAATCCCAAAACCAACCTAAACCTACCTGATGTTCTCCAAAACCAACAATTTACCCTTTTCCACCATGATGACCACGGAAAACCCAACGAAACCCAACGAAGAACCCAAAACACGTCAGAAACACCCCAAAAATGAATTCGATCACCCCAAAACTGGAACAAAATCCCCCAAAACCATAGATCCACCCCCAAAACACCCTAAATCTACCTGATGTTCTCCAAAACCCACAATTTACACTTTTCCACCATGATGACCACGGAAAACCCAACGAAACCCAACGGAGACCACAAAACACGTCAAAAACACGCCGAAAACCAACTGGATCACTAGAAAAAACAGAAGAAAACCCTAAAAACCATGAATCTGCCCCAAAAGTCCTCATAAACCTACCTGATGTTCTCCAAAACCCACAATTTACACTTTTCCACCATGATGACCACGGAAAACACAACGAAACCCAACAGAGAACCCAAAACACGTCAAAAACACCCCAAACAAGAACAGGATCACCCCCAAAACCAAAGAAAACCCCAAAAAGCACGGATCCAATCCCAAAACCACTCTAAACGTACCTGATGTTCTCCAAATCCAAATGTCCACTCCCAACCACCATAAAACCCATTAGGAACTCAACGAAACCCAACGGAAACCCCAAAACACGTCAAAAACACCCCAAAAAAGAACTGAATCAGAAGAAAAAACACCAAAAACTATGAATTTCCCCGCAAAACCACCCTAAACTCACCTGATCTTCTTCAAAACCCACAATCCACTCCCATTTAGCTTAACGACCAACGAGAACCCAACAAAACCCAACGGAGACCCCAAAAACGTCAAAAACACCCCAAAAAAGAACTGGTTCAACCCCAACAACGAAAGAAAACCCCAAAAGCCATAGATCCACACCAAAAATCCCCCTAAACCAACCTGAAGTTCTCCAAAACCCACAATTTACACTTTTCCACATTGATGACCATGGAAAACCCAACGAAACCCAACGGAGACCACAAAACACGTCAAAAAAAAAAAAAAAAAAAAAAAAAAAAAAAAAAAGAAAGGGATCACCCCCAAAATTGGAAGAAAATCCTTCAAAATCATAGATCCACCCCAAAACCACCCTAAACCTACCTGATGATCTCCAAAACCCACAATTTACAATTTTCCACCACCATGACCATGGAAAACCCAACGAAACCCAACGGAGACCCCAAAAGAAGTCAAAAACACCCAAAACAAGAACGGGATAAACCCTAAAAACGAAAGAAAACCCCAAAAGCCATAGATCCACACCAAAAGTCCCCCTAAACCTACCTGATGTTCTCCAAAAGCCACAATTTACACTTTTTCACCAGGATGACCAACATGAACCAAACGAAAACCCAAAACGAGACACCAAAACACGTCAAAAACACCCCAAAAATAAAGGGATCACCCATAAACTGGAAGAAAATCCCCAAAAAGCACGGATCCAATCCCAAAACCACCCTAAACCTACCTGATGTTCTCCAAAACCCACAATTTACCATTTTCCACCACGATGACCAACGAGTACACAACAAAACCCAACGGAGACCCCCAAACACCTCAAAAACTTCCCAAAAAAGAACGGGACCACCCCAAGAAACAGAAGAAAACACCAAAAAACATGACTCTGCCCCAAAAGTCCCCCTAAACCTACCTGATGTTCTCCAAAAGCCACAATTTACACTTTTTCACCATGATGACCAACAAGAACCCAACTAAAACCCAACGGAGACCCCAAAACACGTCATAAACACCCCAAAAAAGAACAGGATCACCCAAAAAAAAACAGAAGAAAAGACCAAATACCATGAATCCACCCCAAAATTCCCCTAAACCTACCTGAAGTTCTCCAAAACCCACAATTTACAATTTTCCACCACCATGACCACATAAAACCCAAGGAATACCAACGGAGACCCCAAAACACGTCAAAAACACCCCAAAAAAGAACGGGATCACCCCCAAAAACAAAAGAAAATCCCCCAAAACCATAGATCCAATCCCAAAACCAACCTAAACCTACCTGATGTTCTCCAAAACCCACAATTTACCCTTTTCCACCATGATGACCACGGAAAACCCAACGAAACCCAATGGAGACCCCAAAACACGTCAGAAACACCCCAAAAATGAATTCGATCACCCCAAAACTGGAACAAAATCCCCCAAAACCATAGATCTACCCCCAAAACACCCTAAATCTACCTGATGTTCTCCAAAACCCACAATTTACACTTTTCCACCATGATGACCACGGAAAACCCAACGAAACCCAACGGAGACCACAAAACACGTCAAAAACACGCCGAAAACCAACTGGATCACTAGAAAAAACAGAAGAAAACCCTAAAAACCATGAATCTGCCCCAAAAGTCCTCATAAACCTACCTGATGTTCTCCAAAACCCACAATTTACACTTTTCCACCATGATGACCACGGAAAACACAACGAAACCCAACAGAGAACCCAAAACACGTCAAAAACACCCCAAACAAGAACAGGATCACCCCCAAAACCAAAGAAAACCCCAAAAAGCACGGATCCAATCCCAAAACCACTCTAAACGTACCTGATGTTCTCCAAATCCAAATGTCCACTCCCAACCACCATAAAACCCATTAGGAACTCAACGAAACCCAACGGAAACCCCAAAACACGTCAAAAACACCCCAAAAAAGAACTGAATCAGAAGAAAAAACACCAAAAACTATGAATTTCCCCGCAAAACCACCCTAAACTCACCTGATCTTCTTCAAAACCCACAATCCACTCCCATTTCCCTTAAGGACCAACTAAAACCCAACGGAGACCCCAAAACAAGTCAAAAACACCCCAAACGAGAACAGGATAACCCCTAAAAAAGAAAGAAAACCCCAAAAAAACATAGATCCACCCCAAAACCACACTAAACCTACCTGATGTTCTCCAAATCCCAAAGTCCACTCCCAACAAACTTAAAACACATTAGGAAATCAACAAAACACAACGGAAACCCCAAAACACATCAAAAACACCACAAAAAAAAGCAGGATCACCCCCAAAACTGGAAGAAAATCCTAAAAGCCGTTGATCCACCCCAAAAGTCCCCCTAAACCTACCTTATGTTCTCCAATACCCACAATTTACCCGTTTTCACCATGATGAACAACAAGAACCCAACAAAAACCAACGGAGACCCCAAAACACGTCAAAAACACCCCAAAAAAGAACTGGATCAGAAGAAAAAAAAAACAAAACTATGCATTTCCCTCCCAAATCACCCTAAACTCACCTGATCTTCTTCAAAACCCACAATCCACTCCCATTTAGCTTAACGACCAACGAGAACCCAACAAAACCCAACGGAGACCCCAAAAACGTCAAAAACACCCCAAAAAAGAACTGGTTCAACCCCAACAACGAAAGAAAACCCCAAAAGCCATAGATCCACACCAAAAATCCCCCTAAACCAACCTGAAGTTCTCCAAAACCCACAATTTACAATTTTCCACCACCATGACCATGGAAAACCCAACGAAACCCAACGGAGACCCCAAAAGAAGTCAAAAACACCCAAAACAAGAACGGGATAAACCCTAAAAACGAAAGAAAACCCCAAAAGCCATAGATCCACACCAAAAGTCCCCCTAAACCTACCTGATGTTCTCCAAAAGCCACAATTTACACTTTTTCACCAGGATGACCAACATGAACCAAACGAAAACCCAAAACGAGACACCAAAACACGTCAAAAACACCCCAAAAATAAAGGGATCACCCATAAACTGGAAGAAAATCCCCAAAAAGCACGGATCCAATCCCAAAACCACCCTAAACCTACCTGATGTTCTCCAAAACCCACAATTTACCATTTTCCACCACGATGACCAACGAGTACACAACAAAACCCAACGGAGACCCCCAAACACCTCAAAAACTTCCCAAAAAAGAACGGGACCACCCCAAGAAACAGAAGAAAACACCAAAAAACATGACTCTGCCCCAAAAGTCCCCCTAAACCTACCTGATGTTCTCCAAAAGCCACAATTTACACTTTTTCACCATGATGACCAACAAGAACCCAACTAAAACCCAACGGAGACCCCAAAACACGTCATAAACACCCCAAAAAAGAACAGGATCACCCAAAAAAAAACAGAAGAAAAGACCAAATACCATGAATCCACCCCAAAATTCCCCTAAACCTACCTGAAGTTCTCCAAAACCCACAATTTACAATTTTCCACCACCATGACCACATAAAACCCAAGGAATACCAACGGAGACCCCAAAACACGTCAAAAACACCCCAAAAAAGAACGGGATCACCCCCAAAAACAAAAGAAAATCCCCCAAAACCATAGATCCAATCCCAAAACCAACCTAAACCTACCTGATGTTCTCCAAAACCAACAATTTACCCTTTTCCACCATGATGACCACGGAAAACCCAACGAAACCCAATGGAGACCCCAAAACACGTCAAAAACACCCCCAAAATGAATTGGATCACCCCCCCCAAAAAAAAAAAAAAAAAAAAAAAAAAAAAACAGAAGAAAACCCCATATATCATGAATCCACCCCAAAAGTCCCCCTAAACCTACCTGATGTTCTCCAAAACCCACAATTTACACTTTTCCACCATGATGACCACGGAAAACCCAACGAAACCCAACGGTTTTAAGAAAATTAAGCAAAAGAATTTTCATAGTGTCTAGGCAAGCATTATGCAGCTCCTTACTTCAGCAGGGAGCTTTCGCAACTCCCGCTCCTCAAACAGAACTCCTTGTTTTTATAATACAAAAGACAATGAGCAAACATTTATGGTGTATTACCCTAAGTTTTTGAGTTAGGGTTTTTTGCGTCTTAATGTTTTGGGGTTAGGGTTTGGAGCACCCTAAGTTTTTGGGCTAGGGCTTTGAGCATTCCTAACGTTTTGGGTTGGGTTTGGGTTTTGAGCATCCTAAGATTTTGGGTTGGGGGTTTTAGGCATAGGTCTTCAGGGGTTTAGTGTGGTAAATAGTTTGGGTTAGGTCTGTAGGGGTTTCGAGTTTTTTTTGGATGTTAGGGCTTGAGGCTTTTTTTGTAAGGGCGGTGAGGGTTCCAGTGAGTGCTGGTAAATGCAGTTCTCGAGCACTCGGCCTGTGATTGGCCATGCTGGCTGTGCGGGGAATGCTGGTAGGTGTAGTTTTCCGGCAGTGGGAGGCCATGTTGTGTGCCCAGAGCATGCCGGGAGATGTAATTCTCGGGACTCCGGACTTCCGGGAGGCCATGTTGCGTACCCAGAGTATACCGGGTAATGTAGTTTTCGGATTCGGGACTTCCGGGAGGCCATGTTGAATGCCCAGAGCATACCGGGAGATGTAGTTCTCGGGAACTAGGGTTAGGGGCAAGGTTTGGCGTAGAGTTAGGGTTTCGGGTGAGGGTTGGGGTTGGGGGTTATTGTTAGGGTTAGTGGTTTAGGGTTAGGCTTAGAGGGTTATGGTTAGGGATAGGTTAGGGGTAGGTTTAGAGGGTTAGGGTAAGGGTTAGGGGTTAGGGGTTGGGACTGTGGTTAGGCTTAGGGTAAGGGTTAGGGTGAGGGTATTAGGGTTAGGGTTCGGGTTCAGATTAGGGTAAGGGTTAGGGCAAAGGTAAGTGTTAGGGTAAGGCTAAGGGTAAGGCTTAGGGTGAGGATAAGGTTTAGGGAAAGGGTTAGGTTTAGGGTAAGGATTAGGGTAAGGGTAAGGATTAGGGTTAGGTTTGGGGTAAGAATAAGGGTAAGCTAATGGTTAGGATAAGGGTAAGGGTTAGGGTAAAGGTTTTCATTTGTAAAAGCTGAAGCAGATGTTCTACTCCTAGTTTTTTCTTTATACGTAAATAAAAGTTTGAGCTAATTCCAGTTGGAAGAGTTCCAATTACTTGCTTGGTCATAATGTCTTTTAATATTGAAAGCTGCAGCAAAAGCATGGGGATTTTTGCTTCTAGAAACACCCTAGTTCTCTTGTCTGCACTATGCATGCTTTTGAGCTATAACTGATTAAAAAATAAAAAGAAAAATCACACACACACAAAAAAAAAAAAAAAACAGACACCACAGCTGCTGCTGCTGCTCTCTTCCTACTTCCTTGTGCTTTGCCCCTTCCCTTCCCAGGTGATTGGATTTGGGTGCTAGTCGGGGCCAAATGGTATGTGAGTCCCAGGCATCCCCTCAGAGAGCTCATTCTGCTTGGGCTGCTCTTTGGGGTGTTTGTTTTTCCTTCGGTCAGTTGCAGGCTTCTTCAGGTGGATGAGAGTTTATGGACTGATGCGTTTCCAAGTAGCGAGGGGTACGCACATCTTTTTGAGGTAACAGCTAGTAGGATCTGTTAGAATAATGTAGTACTTGGTGCCTTTATTGCATGCAGTTCTTTATCAGGTGAGTAACTGTTGCGAGTAACTGAAGTCAATGTTACTTGGTGTGTTTGCTATGCAGTGCCTGTGCGGACTATTGCACGAGACACAGCTTTCTGACATCTGGCCCAGCAACTACTAAATAAGGGGAGGGGAGAAGCTGAAGAACGACCAAAGGACAAAGCCTGGGAGGAAGACTACGAGCCTTCAGTACGAGCGGCCCCCAGAGGGACCACCGGAGACTGATAACGCCTGCACCAGTGGGAGGGTTTGGATTCTGGGAACTAATTAGAATAACCCTGCCTTTTGTAGAAGTAGTAATGAATATGTATTAGCCTAGCAGCATAAAAACCAGCCGCCTGATGTAACTTGTGTGCGTCTTGGTGGAGCAGAGACTCCTGGCGCACCCAGCGCTGCTTGCTTACCTCTATTCCTTCAATAAATCATAAACATTAATTGTAAGCCTATTTGGGACTCGGTCATTTATTACAAGTGGGACCTCCCGATGGGTGGAAGCTGTCGGGATAGCTCGGGATGCTGAGGCGTGGTGCTGCAAGGAGGTTGGTGGTCGGTGGCGCCCTGGGGCAGGCCGAATTGGGAGGGGGCGAGGCGGCGGGTGGTCGGTGGCTTCTGTGGAAAAGGCGCTTGTATGGGGGGCTGCGCATTCAGAGGAACCTTGACAGGCTGCAGATAGGGGCAGGCAGGAACCTTTTGAAGTTCAGGAGAGGGAAATGCCAAGCCCTACCCCTAGGGAGAAACACCTCTGTTTACCAGCACTGGCTAGCTCGATACTGAATAAGCATTTCTTCATGGAAGGGGTGCTTTGCTATTAGAACAGGCTGCCCGGGGAAGTGGTAAGAGACCCGATCCTTAAAAGTATTGAAGAGACATGTGGACATAGCCCGGGAGTCCGGCCTCCGGCAGGGCGGGAGCTGGCTCTTCCGAGCCCCTGTGCTCCGGTCTTGTGCGACGCGTTTGCAAGCAGCACCGGGTGCCGGGTCCGACATCGGACGGTTCGGGGACGGCGATTCCGGGGCCGTCGGCTAGCGGGGGCCGGCTATGTCGTGTCCCGGGGATCCGACTTCAGGGGGCGTGGGGGCCGGCCGTGCAGTGAAGCGGGGGGCTGGCGTCCGCCGGCTTCCCAGAGAGCGGGCTTTCGGTCCCGTGCGGTTCGGTGGCCGGCCGTCCCGAAACGCTGGGCACCGGTCTTGTGCTAGACTCCGCGGGCTCCGGGGCCGAACTCGGCTTCTCGGGGCCGGCGGTCGCGGTGTCCAGGTGTCCCGCCTCGGGCGGCGCGGGGCCGGCTGTCCCTAGCAGCTGGGTTCCCAAGAGCTTCTGGGCTCCCAAGCGTCGCCCAAGACCGGATCCCAGAGAATCGGGACGGCCGGCCGCACCGCTGCGACTAGCACAAGCGTCTCCCGACAACGGAGCCCAGGAGCTTGCGAGGGTCAGATTCCGCGCCCCGGGATAGAGAAACGGGGAGCGCGGGTCGGCCGGCCGCAGCTTCGCACGGGACCGAACCCCCTGTCTCCGGCACGGCCAGACCCCGAGCCGGCAGACAGCAGCCTCCCGCTTCACGGCACAGTCGGCCCCCAACCCGCCCGAGTTCTGATCGCCGGGACACGGGACAGCCGGCCGCGCCGCCCGAGGCCGGACACCTGGAGCCCGGGACCGCCGTCCCTGACAAAGCCAAAGTCGGACCCGGACCCCGCTGCGGCTAGCACACGCGTCGCCCAGGACCGCAGCCTACGACCTCGGGACGGTCGCATCCCGCGCCTCCGGCAGGAGCTACCCGGGAGGGCAGGACGGCCTGCCGCAGCTCCGCAAGAGACCGAACCTGCTGGATTCCGGGACGGCCAGAGCCCGAGCCGGTGGGCAGCAGCCTCCCGCTTCACGGCTCGGCAGGCACCCACGTCGCCCGACTTCGGACCCACGGGACAGCCGGCACCCGCGCCGCCGGAGGCCGGACACACGGGCCTCGGCATCGCCGTCCCCGAACCGCACGAAGTCACACACGGTCTCCGGTGCGTCCAGCACACGCATCGCAAAGACCGGAGCCCAGATGATAGGATCAGCCAGCCCCGCGCCGCCCGAGGTCGGACCGGGAACCCGGTGCGCTTGGCACATGCGTCGCCCAAGAACGGCGCCCAGAGCCGCTGGATGGTCGTGCGTCACGCAGCCCGAGTTCGGACCCCCGGAACACGGGACAGCCGGCACTCGTGCCTGGCTCTTAGGGACTTGGAAAGAGTCCTGATGCTGTGCCAGCACTATGCAGCAATAGGCACAACACTGGAGTGATTTCAGTGTTGTTCCAGCTACGAGTGCAGAGTACAGCACTGTGCGGGCTGCTGCAGGGAAACGGTGACTCCAGCTCAGACAGACCCAACACAACTTCCACCCCTTATTCCATAACATTTGTGTCACAATCAGGTACAGTTTAGTATATAGATGGTCTCATCACCATAGTTTTCTGTCCATTGAAGCATTTTTATGTCTGTACTTCTCTTTATTCTATAGGTATTTTCCCAAAATGCTCATAAAAAACTGTTGATGGTTTCACCATCATCTATCAAAGTGGTCACTCAGGGCAGGCGAAGTTGGTTTTCTTGACACCAGCACCAGCTTAGCTCACATCACTGTTGCACTTGCCTGGTTCCTTGCAAAGTTGACCTTTCATTGGTTCTGCAGTGTCCTCCTACAACACATAACTTGGATGACAGATTAATTTTCTCCCAGTGTTAAATCTCCTTGAGGCACACACTTGATATCCCCATCTTTCTGCATCACCCACCAGGTATACCCTGGACCTTGGGCAAAGACAATCCCACGAGTGGGTTTGCCTTTTCCCATGGCAGGGGCAACCCACACCGCCTTCCCCATCCACTTCCCCACATGCACTACAGTGACTTTAGCTTCTCCCACAGTGTGTAGTGGTTTTGTTTCAGCAGGACCAGCACGGCTTTCAGACCCCCTGTTGTTAACTAAGCAAGTGGCCTCTGGTAGGTTTATATCCTAATGTTTCCATGTCGCAGCACCCAATGCTCGCAGCATAGTTTTTAACAGTCCATTGTACCTCTCAATCTTCCCAGAGGCTTGTGGGATCCCAGCTGCTTGGCTTCGTTGTCTTCTAGCTGTTGGGTATTGGCCCCACTATCCCAGCGTCGAAGCAGCCAAGTGAGGATGTGCTCACCTGGACGGCGACTGAAGGCTTTTCGTATTTCTCGCAGCTCACTCAAGGATAGAGACCGAGTAGTTTCTGATTCATCTATGATTTCAGTCTCTTCTTCGTGATGTTGCCGTGATAACGCTGCTTTAGAGCCGCTTGCCTTTTCCTCTTCTCCCTCATCCATAGGAGGCGCTCCTTCCCTTATTAAACGACCTGATCTCCGTTTCCACTGTTTCGTCTTTACTACAGGGGCGACTGATACCAAAGATGGTCGGTCATCTGGGGTGGTCACAGTGTGTGCTGTATCATCATAAAATTCAAGAACCTCCCTATCCCCTTGAGGGTGCTGGGCAATGTTAATTGACATCTGATAGGCGTAAGCCAGACCCCAGCAGAGTGCAGCCAGCTGGTGGAGTTCACTAGTATTGCCAGGGTCAGGGCATACATCTTTCAAACATTCTACCACCTTTCTTGGATTTTGTACTTGTTCAGGGGTGAAATTTAGAACCATTGGAGGAGAAAACCGTGATAGGTACCTGCCCAAATCCCCCCACACACCTTGCCACCCACAACTTTGTCTGGGGACAGGTCCTTGGATAATATTCTTAATAAACTGCTTTGCCTTGGGGAAGAAGACAAACACTACACCTAGTAAGAGGAGGATAAGATCTCACCGGGGTATCCGAGATACTGAAAGGCTGCTGTAATTAGCCCACAGGAAGAAAAGTAGAAGACACCACACCCGATATTATTCACTGATTGACTGCTGGGGGCAAAAAAGAAGGCACTGTAATTCTTAATATTGTCAATAATATAATCTCCAGGAGACCAGCAGGATAACAATGCCGGGCTTGAATACCAAACCAAACTGAAGGCCAGTATGTTACAGCACAACATGTTAAAAAAACAAGCACAGACTTCAACATTTTCTCCGATCGGATGTAAAGGAAAAAAGAAAACAGAGTGGGCTACATACAACATATCCACACAGAAAAGTATTACCAGAAAACCGAGCATTATGACAACCAATACGTTAGTTGTAAATACTTCAATCAATACTATTGTTATCTCAACCCTCGAGCCCCACGTTGGGGGCCAAAAAGGACAGAGGTAGTATTACTCAGGTGGGCAGCCGAGCTCCACCACAACCGCTCCCTCACTCCCCCTCTCGTCAAAGAGGGAGGGGGAGAAAATACAACACAATCCCGGGGCACGGGATTCTGTCCTCCGGTGGCGCGGGTGCCAGTTGTCCGGTGTTCCGGGGGTCCGAACTCGGGCTGCGTGACGCACGACCATCCAGCGGCTCTGGGCGCCGTTCTTGGGCGACGCATGTGCCAAGCGCACCGGGTTCCCGGTCCGACCTCGGGCGGCGCGGGGCTGGCTGATCCTATCATCTGGGCTCCGGTCTTTGCGATGCGTGTGCTGGACGCACCGGAGACCGTGTGTGACTTCGTGCGGTTCGGGGACGGCGATGCCGAGGCCCGTGTGTCCGGCCTCCGGCGGCGCGGGTGCCGGCTGTCCCGTGGGTCCGAAGTCGGGCGACGTGGGTGCCTGCCGAGCCGTGAAGCGGGAGGCTGCTGCCCACCGGCTCGGGCTCTGGCCGTCCCGGAATCCAGCAGGTTCGGTCTCTTGCGGAGCTGCGGCAGGCCGTCCTGCCCTCCCGGGTAGCTCCTGCCGGAGGCGCGGGATGCGACCGTCCCGAGGTCGTAGGCTGCGGTCCTGGGCGACGCGTGTGCTAGCCGCAGCGGGGTCCGGGTCCGACTTTGGCTTTGTCAGGGACGGCGGTCCCGGGCTCCAGGTGTCCGGCCTCGGGCGGCGCGGCCGGCTGTCCCGTGTCCCGGCGATCAGAACTCGGGCGGGTTGGGGGCCGACTGTGCCGTGAAGCGGGAGGCTGCTGTCTGCCGGCTCGGGGTCTGGCCGTGCCGGAGACAGGGGGTTCGGTCCCGTGCGAAGCTGCGGCCGGCCGACCCGCGCTCCCCGTTTCTCTATCCCGGGGCGCGGAATCTGACCCTCGCAAGCTCCTGGGCTCCGTTGTCGGGAGACGCTTGTGCTAGTCGCAGCGGTGCGGCCGGCCGTCCCGATTCTCTGGGATCCGGTCTTGGGCGACGCTTGGGAGCCCAGAAGCTCTTGGGAACCCAGCTGCTAGGGACAGCCGGCCCCGCGCCGCCCGAGGCGGGACACCTGGACACCGCGACCGCCGGCCCCGAGAAGCCGAGTTCGGCCCCGGAGCCCGCGGAGTCTAGCACAAGACCGGTGCCCAGCGTTTCGGGACGGCCGGCCACCGAACCGCACGGGACCGAAAGCCCGCTCTCTGGGAAGCCGGCGGACGCCAGCCCCCCGCTTCACTGCACGGCCGGCCCCCACGCCCCCTGAAGTCGGATCCCCGGGACACGACATAGCCGGCCCCCGCTAGCCGACGGCCCCGGAATCGCCGTCCCCGAACCGTCCGATGTCGGACCCGGCACCCGGTGCTGCTTGCAAACGCGTCGCACAAGACCGGAGCACAGGGGCTCGGAAGAGCCAGCTCCCGCCCTGCCGGAGGCCGGACTCCCGGGCTATGTCCACATGTCTCTTCAATACTTTTAAGGATCGGGTCTCTTACCACTTCCCCCGCGCAGCCTGTTCTAATAGCAAAGCACCCCTTCCATGAAGAAATGCTTACTCAGTATCGAGCTAGCCAGTGCTGGTAAACAGAGGTGTTTCTCCCTAGGGGTAGGGCTTGGCATTTCCCTCTCCTGAACTTCAAAAGGTTCCTGCCTGCCCCTATCTGCAGCCTGTCAAGGTTCCTCTGAATGCGCAGCCCCCCATACAAGCGCCTTTTCCACAGAAGCCACCGACCACCCACCGCCTCGCCCCCTCCCAATTCGGCCTGCCCCAGGGCGCCACCGACCACCAACCTCCTTGCAGCACCACGCCTCAGCATCCCGAGCTATCCCGACAGCTTCCACCCATCGGGAGGTCCCACTTGTAATAAATGACCGAGTCCCAAATAGGCTTACAATTAATGTTTATGATTTATTGAAGGAATAGAGGTAAGCAAGCAGCGCTGGGTGCGCCAGGAGTTTCTGCTCCACCAAGACGCACACAAGTTACATCAGGCGGCTGGTTTTTATGCTGCTAGGCTAATACATATTCATTACTACTTCTACAAAAGGCAGGGTTATTCTAATTAGTTCCCAGAATCCAAACCCTCCCACTGGTGCAGGCGTTATCAGTCTCCGGTGGTCCCTCTGGGGGCCGCTCGTACTGAAGGCTCGTAGTCTTCCTCCCAGGCTTTGTCCTTTGGTCGTTCTTCAGCTTCTCCCCTCCCCTTATTTAGTAGTTGCTGGGCCAGATGTCAGAAAGCTGTGTCTCGTGCAATAGTCCGCACAGGCACTGCATAGCAAACACACCAAGTAACATTGACTTCAGTTACTCGCAACAGTTACTCACCTGATAAAGAACTGCATGCAATAAAGGCACCAAGTACTATATTATTCTAACAGATCCTACTAGCTGTTACCTCAAAAAGATGTGCGTACCCCTCGCTACTTGGAAACGCATCAGTCCATAAACTCTCATCCACCTGAAGAAGCCTGCAACTGACCGAAGGAAAAACAAACACCCCAAAGAGCAGCCCAAGCAGAATGAGCTCTCTGAGGGGATGCCTGGGACTCACATACCATTTGGCCCCGACTAGCACCCAAACCCAATCACCTGGGAAGGGAAGGGGCAAAGCACAAGGAAGTAGGAAGAGAGCAGCAGCAGCTGTGGTGTTTGTTTTTTTTTTTTTTTTTTTTTGTGTGTGTGTGATTTTTTTTTTTATTTTTTAATCAGTTTTAGCTCAAAAGCATGCATAGTGCAGACAAGAGAACTAGGGTGTTTCTAGAAGCAAAAATCCCCATGCTTTTGCTGCAGCTTTCAATATTAAAAGACATTATGACCAAGCAAGTAATTGGAACTCTTCCAACTGGAATTAGCTCAAACTTTTATTTACGTATAAAGAAAAAACTAGGAGTAGAACATCTGCTCCATCTTTTCCTCTTTCACCTTGCCATAGGCAGCTCTGGCTGTGACGTCCCAGATTGCATACTGCGTTTCAGCTTTAACAAATGAAAACCTTTACCCTAACCCTTACCCTTATCCTAACCATTAGCTTACCCTTATTCTTACCCCAAACCTAACCCTAATCCTTACCCTTACCCTAATCCTTACCCTAAACCTAACCCTTTCCCTAAACCTTATCCTCACTCTAAGCCTTACCCTTAGCCTTACCCTAACACTTACCCTTGCCCTAACCCTTACCCGTACCCTAATCTGAACCCAAACCCTAACCCTAATACCCTCACCCTAACCCTTACCCTAAGCCTAACCACAGTCCCAACCCCTAACCCCTAACCCTTACCCTAACCCTCTAAACCTACCCCTAACCTATCCCTAACCATAACCCTCTAAGCCTAACCCTAAACCACTAACCCTAACAATAACCCCCAACCCCAACCCTCACCCGAAACCCTAACTCTAGCCCCAGCCCTAGCCCCTAACCCTAGTTCCCGAGAACTACATCTCCCGGTATGCTCTGGGCATTCAACATGGCCTCCCGGAAGTCCCGAATCCGAAAACTACATTTCCCGGCATACTCTGGGTACGCAACATGGCCTCCCGGAAGTCCGGAGTCCTGAGAACTACATCTCCCGGCATGCTCTGGGCACACAACATGGCCTCCCAGTGCCGGAAAACTACACCTACCAGCATTCCCCGCACAGCCAGCATGGCCAATCACAGGCCGAGTGCTCGAGAACTGCATTTACCAGCACTCACTGGAACCCTCACCGCCCTTACAAAAAAAGCCTCAAGCCCTAAGATCCAAAAAAACCTCGAAACCCCTACAGACCTAACCCAAACTATTTACCACACTAAACCCCTGAAGACCTATGCCTAAAACCCCCAACCCAAAATCTTAGGATGCTCAAAACCCAAACCCAACCCAAAACGTTAGGAATGCTCAAAGCTCTAGCCCAAAAACTTAGGGTGCTCCAAACCCTAACCCCAAAACATTAAGACGCAAAAAACCCTAACTCAAAAACTTAGGGTAATACACCATAAATGTTTGCTCATTGTCTTTTGTATTATAAAAACAAGGAGTTCTGTTTGAGGAGCGGGAGTTGCGAAAGCTCCCTGCTGAAGTAAGGAGCTGCATAATGCTTGCCTAGACACTATGAAAATTCTTTTGCTTAATTTTCTTAAAACCGTTGGGTTTCGTTGGGTTTTCCGTGGTCATCATGGTGGAAAAGTGTAAATTGTGGGTTTTGGAGAACATCAGGTAGGTTTATGAGGACTTTTGGGGCAGATTCAAGGTTTTTAGGTTTTCTTCTGTTTTTTTCTAGTGATCCAGTTGTTTTTCGGCATGTTTTTGACGTGTTTTGGGTTCTCCGTTGGGTTTCATTGGGTTTTCCGTGGTCATCATGGTGGAAAAGTGTAAATTGTGGGTTTTGGAGAACATCAGGTAGGTTTAGGGGGACTTTTGGGGTGGATTCATGGTATTTGTTTTTTTTTTCTGTTTTTTTTTTTTTTTTTGGGGTGATCCCGTTCTTTTTTGGTGTGTTTTTGATGTGTTTTTGGGTCTCCATTAGGTTTTGTTGCGTTCTTGTTGGTCATCATGTTGGAAAAGTGTAAATTGTGGGTTTTGGAGAATATCAGAAGTTTTTAATTTTTTTTGGGTGGTGTATCTATGGTTTTGGGGGAATTCTTCTGTTTTTTTTAGCGTCTTCTTCTGTTTTTCGGGTGGTCCCGTTCTTTTTTGGGGTGTTTTGGACGTGTTTTGGGTTCTCCGTTGGGTTTCGTTGGGTTTTCCATAGTCATCGTGGTGGAAAAGGGTAAATTTGTGGGTTTTGGAGAACATCAGGTAGGTTTAGGCTGGTTTTGGGATTGGATCTGTGCTTTTTGGGGATTTTCTTCCAGTTTATGGGTGATCCCTTTCTTTTTTGGGGTGTTTTTGACGTGTTTTGGTGTCTCCTTTTGAGTTTTCGTTTGGTTCATGTTGGTCATCATGGTGAAAATTGTAAATTTTTGGGGGGGGGGAATTTTCTTCCAGTTTTGGGGGTGATCCCGTTCTTTTTTGGGGTGTTTTTGACATGTTTTGGGGTCTGTGTTGGGTTTTGTTGGGTTCTTGTTTTTCATCATGTTGGAAAAGTTTAACTTGCGTGTTTTGGAGAACATCAGGTAGGTTTAGTGTCGTTTTGGGGTGGATCTATTTTTTGGGGGTTTTCTTTCGTTTTGGGGGGTTATCCCATTCTTTTTTGTGGTGTTTTTGACTTGTTTTGGGGTCTCCGTTGGGTTTTAGTTGGATTCTCATTGGTCGTTAAGGTAAATGGGAGTGGATTGTGGGTTTTGAAGAAGATCAGGTGAGTTTAGGGTGGTTTTGCGGGGAAATTCATAGTTTTTGGTGTTTTTTCTTCTGATTCAGTTCTTTTTTGGGGTGTTTTTGATGTGTTTTGGGGTCTCCGTTGGTTTTTGTTGGGTTCTTGTTGTTCATCATGGTGAAAACGGGTAAATTGTGGGTATTGGAGAACATCAGGTAGGTTTAGGGGGACTTTTGGCGTGGATCAACGGCTTTTAGGGTTTTCTTCCAGTTTTGGGGGTGATCCCGCTTTTTTTTGTGGTGTTTTTGACGTGTTTTGGGGTTTCCGTTGTGTTTTGTTGATTTCCTAATGTGTTTTAAGTTTGTTGGGAGTGGACTTTGGGATTTGGAGAACATCAGGTAGGTTTAGTGTGGTTTTGGGGTGGATCTATGTTTTTTTGGGGTTTTCTTTCTTTTTTTAGGGGTTATCCTGTTCTTGTTTGGGGTGTTTTTGACTTGTTTTGGGGTCTCCGTTGGGTTTTAGTTGGTCCTTAAGGGAAATGGGAGTGGATTGTGGGTTTTGAAGAAGATCAGGTGAGTTTAGGGTGGTTTTGCGGGGAAATTCATAGTTTTTGGTGTTTTTTCTTCTGATTCAGTTCTTGTTTGGGGTGTTTTTGACGTGTTTTGGGTTCTCCGTTGGGTTTCGTTGTGTTTTCCGTGGTCATCATGGTGGAAAAGTGTAAATTGTGGGTTTTGGAGAACATCAGGTAGGTTTATGAGGACTTTTGGGGCAGATTCATGATATTTGGGGTTTTCTTCTGTTTTTTCTAGTGATCCAGTTGGTTTTCGGCGTGTTTTTGACGTGTTTTGTGGTCTCCGTTGGGTTTCGTTGGGTTTTCCGTGGTCATCATGGTGGAAAAGTGTAAATTGTGGGTTTTGGAGAACATCAGGTAGATTTAGGGTGTTTTGGGGGTGGATCTATGGTTTTGGGGGATTTTGTTCCAGTTTTGGGGTGATCGAATTCATTTTTGGGGTGTTTCTGATGTGTTTTGGGTTCTTCGTTGGGTTTCGTTGGGTTTTCTGTTGGCATCTTGGTGGAAAAGGGTAAATTGTGGGTTTTGGAGAACATCAGGTAGGTTTAGGGGGACTTTTGGGGTGGATTCATGGTATTTGGGGTTTTCTTCTGTTTTTTGGGGTGATCCTGTTCTTTTTTGGGGTGTTTTTGACGTGTTTTGGGGTTGTCCGTTGGGTTTTGTTGGGTTCTCGTTGGTCATCATTGTGAAAAAGGGTAAATTGTGGGTTTTGGAGAACATCAGGTAGGCTTAGGGGGACTTTTGGGGTGGATCTATGGCATTTGGGTTTTTCTTCTGTTTTTGGGGGAGATCCTGTTCTTTTTTGTTTTTTTTTTTGTTTTTTTTTGACATGTTTTTTGTCTCCATTGGGTTTCGTTGGGTTTTCCATGGTCATCATGGTGGAAAAGGGTAAATTTGTGGGTTTTGGAGAACATCAGGTAGGTTTAGGCTGGTTTTGGGATTGGATCTGTGCTTTTTGGGGATTTTCTTCCAGTTTATGGGTGATCCCTTTCTTTTTTGGGGTGTTTTTGACGTGTTTTGGTGTCTCCTTTTGGGTTTTCGTTTGGTTCATGTTGGTCATCATGGTGAAAATTGTAAATTTTTGGGGGGGGAATTTTCTTCCAGTGTTGGGGGTGATCCCGTTCTTTTTTGGGGTGTTTTTGACATGTTTTGGGGTCTCTGTTGGGTTTTGTTGGGTTCTTGTTTTTCATCATGTTGGAAAAGTTTAACTTGCGTGTTTTGGAGAACATCAGGTAGGTTTAGTGTCGTTTTGGGGTGGATCTATTTTTTGGGGGTTTTCTTTCGTTTTGGGGGGTTATCCCATTCTTTTTTGGGGTGTTTTTGACTTGTTTTGGGGTCTCCGTTGGGTTTTAGTTGGATTCTCGTTGGTCGTTAAGGTAAATGGGAGTGGATTGTGGGTTTTGAAGAAGATCAGGTGAGTTTAGGGTGGTTTTGCGGGGAAATTCATAGTTTTTGGTGTTTTTTCTTCTGATTCAGTTATGTTTTGGGGTGTTTTTGATGTGTTTTGGGGTCTCCGTTGGTTTTTGTTGGGTTCTTGTTGTTCATCATGGTGAAAACGGGTAAATTGTGGGTATTGGAGAACATCAGGTAGGTTTAGGGGGACTTTTGGGGTGGATCAACGGCTTTTAGGGTTTTCTTCCAGTTTTGGGGGTGATCCCGCTTTTTTTTGTGGTGTTTTTGATGTGTTTTGGGGTTTCCGTTGTGTTTTGTTGATTTCCTAATGTGTTTTAAGTTTGTTGGGAGTGGACTTTGGGATTTGGAGAACATCAGGTAGGTTTAGTGTGGTTTTGGGGTGGATCTATGTTTTTTTGGGGTTTTCTTTCTTTTTTTAGGGGTTATCCTGTTCTTGTTTGGGGTGTTTTTGACTTGTTTTGGGGTCTCCGTTGGGTTTTAGTTGGTCCTTAAGGGAAATGGGAGTGGATTGTGGGTTTTGAAGAAGATCAGGTGAGTTTAGGGTGGTTTTGCGGGGAAATTCATAGTTTTTGGTGTTTTTTCTTCTGATTCAGTTCTTTTTTGGGGTGTTTTTGACGTGTTTTGGGGTTTCCGTTGGGTTTCGTTGAGTTCCTAATGGGTTTTATGGTGGTTGGGAGTGGACATTTGGATTTGGAGAACATCAGGTACGTTTAGAGTGGTTTTGGGATTGGATCCGTGCTTTTTGGGGTTTTCTTTGGTTTTGGGGGTGATCCTGTTCTTGTTTGGGGTGTTTTTGACGTGTTTTGGGTTCTCCGTTGGGTTTCGTTGTGTTTTCCGTGGTCATCATGGTGGAAAAGTGTAAATTGTGGGTTTTGGAGAACATCAGGTAAGTTTATGAGGACTTTTGGGGCAGATTCATGGTATTTGGGGTTTTCTTCTGTTTTTTCTAGTGATCCAGTTGGTTTTCGGCGTGTTTTTGACGTGTTTTGTGGTCTCCGTTGGGTTTCGTTGGGTTTTCCGTGGTCATCATGGTGGAAAAGTGTAAATTGTGGGTTTTGGAGAACATCAGGTAGATTTAGGGTGTTTTGGGGGTGGATCTATGGTTTTGGGGGATTTTGTTCCAGTTTTGGGGTGATCGAATTCATTTTTGGGGTGTTTCTGACGTGTTTTGGGTTCTTCGTTGGGTTTCGTTGGGTTTTCCGTTGTCATCATGGTGGAAAAGTGTAAATTGTGGGTTTTGGAGAACATCAGGTAGGTTTAGGGGGACTTTTGGGGTGGATTCATGATATATGGGGTTTTCTTCTGTTTTTTTTTTTTTTTTTTTTTTTTTTTTTGGGGGGGGGTGATCCAATTCATTTTGGGGGTGTTTTTGACGTGTTTTGGGGTCTCCATTGGGTTTCGTTGCGTTTTCCGTGGTCATCATGGTGGAAAAGGGTAAATTGTTGGTTTTGGAGAACATCAGGTAGGTTTAGGTTGGTTTTGGGATTGGATCTATGGTTTTGGGGGATTTTCTTTTGTTTTTGGGGGTGATCCCGTTCTTTTTTGGGGTGTTTTTGACGTGTTTTGGGGTCTCCGTTGGTATTCCTTGGGTTTTATGTGGTCATGGTGGTGGAAAATTGTAAATTGTGGGTTTTGGAGAACTTCAGGTAGGTTTAGGGGAATTTTGGGGTGGATTCATGGTATTTGGTCTTTTCTTCTGTTTTTTTTTTGGGTGATCCTGTTCTTTTTTGGGGTGTTTATGACGTGTTTTGGGGTCTCCGTTGGGTTTTAGTTGGGTTCTTGTTGGTCATCATGGTGAAAAAGTGTAAATTGTGGCTTTTGGAGAACATCAGGTAGGTTTAGGGGGACTTTTGGGGCAGAGTCATGTTTTTTGGTGTTTTCTTCTGTTTCTTGGGGTGGTCCCGTTCTTTTTTGGGAAGTTTTTGAGGTGTTTGGGGGTCTCCGTTGGGTTTTGTTGTGTACTCGTTGGTCATCGTGGTGGAAAATGGTAAATTGTGGGTTTTGGAGAACATCAGGTAGGTTTAGGGTGGTTTTGGGATTGGATCCGTGCTTTTTGGGGATTTTCTTCCAGTTTATGGGTGATCCCTTTCTTTTTTGGGGTGTTTTTGACGTGTTTTGGTGTCTCGTTTTGGGTTTTCGTTTGGTTCATGTTGGTCATCCTGGTGAAAAAGTGTAAATTGTGGCTTTTGGAGAACATCAGGTAGGTTTAGGGGGACTTTTGGTGTGGATCTATGGCTTTTGGGGTTTTCTTTCGTTTTTAGGGTTTATCCCGTTCTTGTTTTGGGTGTTTTTGACGTGTTTTGGGGTCTCCGTTGGGTTTCGTTGGGTTTTCCGTGGTCATCATGGTGGAAAAGTGTAAATTGTGGGTTTTGGAGAACATCAGGTAGGTTTATGAGGACTTTTGGGGCAGATTCATGGTATTTGGGGTTTTCTTCTGTTTTTTTCTAGTGATCCAGTTGGTTTTCGGCGTGTTTTTGACGTGTTTTGTGGTCTCCGTTGGGTTTCGTTGGGTTTTCCGTGGTCATCATGGTGGAAAAGTGTAAATTGTGGGTTTTGGAGAACATCAGGTAGATTTAGGGTGTTTTGGGGGTGGATCTATGGTTTTGGGGGATTTTGTTCCAGTTTTGGGGTGATCGAATTCATTTTTGGGGTGTTTCTGATGTGTTTTGGGTTCTTCGTTGGGTTTCGTTGGGTTTTCTGTTGGCATCTTGGTGGAAAAGGGTAAATTGTGGGTTTTGGAGAACTTCAGGTAGGTTTAGGGGGACTTTTGGGGTGGATTCATGGTATTTGGGGTTTTCTTCTGTTTTTTGGGGTGATCCTGTTCTTTTTTGGGGTGTTTTTGACGTGTTTTGGGGTTGTCCGTTGGGTTTTGTTGGGTTCTCGTTGGTCATCATTGTGAAAAAGGGTAAATTGTGGGTTTTGGAGAACATCAGGTAGGCTTAGGGGGACTTTTGGGGTGGATCTATGGCATTTGGGTTTTTCTTCTGTTTTTGGGGGAGATCCTGTTCTTTTTTGTTTTTTTTTGTTTTTTTTTGACATGTTTTTTGTCTCCATTGGGTTTCGTTGGGTTTTCCATGGTCATCATGGTGGAAAAGGGTAAATTTGTGGGTTTTGGAGAACATCAGGTAGGTTTAGGCTGGTTTTGGGATTGGATCTGTGCTTTTTGGGGATTTTCTTCCAGTTTATGGGTGATCCCTTTCTTTTTTGGGGTGTTTTTGACGTGTTTTGGTGTCTCCTTTTGGGTTTTCGTTTGGTTCATGTTGGTCATCATGGTGAAAATTGTAAATTTTTGGGGGGGGAATTTTCTTCCAGTGTTGGGGGTGATCCCGTTCTTTTTTGGGGTGTTTTTGACATGTTTTGGGGTCTCTGTTGGGTTTTGTTGGGTTCTTGTTTTTCATCATGTTGGAAAAGTTTAACTTGCGTGTTTTGGAGAACATCAGGTAGGTTTAGTGTCGTTTTGGGGTGGATCTATTTTTTGGGGGTTTTCTTTCGTTTTGGGGGGTTATCCCATTCTTTTTTGGGGTGTTTTTGACTTGTTTTGGGGTCTCCGTTGGGTTTTAGTTGGATTCTCGTTGGTCGTTAAGGTAAATGGGAGTGGATTGTGGGTTTTGAAGAAGATCAGGTGAGTTTAGGGTGGTTTTGTGGGGAAATTCATAGTTTTTGGTGTTTTTTCTTCTGATTCAGTTATGTTTTGGGGTGTTTTTGATGTGTTTTGGGGTCTCCATTGGTTTTTGTTGGGTTCTTGTTGTTCATCATGGTGAAAACGGGTAAATTGTGGGTATTGGAGAACATCAGGTAGGTTTAGGGGGACTTTTGGGGTGGATCAACGGCTTTTAGGGTTTTCTTCCAGTTTTGGGGGTGATCCCGCTTTTTTTTTGTGGTGTTTTTGACGTGTTCTGGGGTTTCCGTTGTGTTTTGTTGATTTCCTAATGTGTTTTAAGTTTGTTGGGAGTGGACTTTGGGATTTGGAGAACATCAGGTAGGTTTAGTGTGGTTTTGGGGTGGATCTATGTTTTTTTGGGGTTTTCTTTCTTTTTTAGGGGTTATCCTGTTCTTGTTTGGGGTGTTTTTGACTTGTTTTGGGGTCTCCGTTGGGTTTTAGTTGGTCCTTAAGGGAAATGGGAGTGGATTGTGGGTTTTGAAGAAGATCAGGTGAGTTTAGGGTGGTTTTGCGGGGAAATTCATAGTTTTTGGTGTTTTTTCTTCTGATTCAGTTCTTTTTTGGGGTGTTTTTGACGTGTTTTGGGGTTTCCGTTGGGTTTCGTTGAGTTCCTAATGGGTTTTATGGTGGTTGGGAGTGGACATTTGGATTTGGAGAACATCAGGTACGTTTAGAGTGGTTTTGGGATTGGATCCGTGCTTTTTGGGGTTTTCTTTGGTTTTGGGGGTGATCCTGTTCTTGTTTGGGGTGTTTTTGACGTGTTTTGGGTTCTCCGTTGGGTTTCGTTGTGTTTTCCGTGGTCATCATGGTGGAAAAGTGTAAATTGTGGGTTTTGGAGAACATCAGGTAAGTTTATGAGGACTTTTGGGGCAGATTCATGGTATTTGGGGTTTTCTTCTGTTTTTTCTAGTGATCCAGTTGGTTTTCGGCGTGTTTTTGACGTGTTTTGTGGTCTCCGTTGGGTTTCGTTGGGTTTTCCGTGGTCATCATGGTGGAAAAGTGTAAATTGTGGGTTTTGGAGAACATCAGGTAGATTTAGGGTGTTTTGGGGGTGGATCTATGGTTTTGGGGGATTTTGTTCCAGTTTTGGGGTGATCGAATTCATTTTTGGGGTGTTTCTGACGTGTTTTGGGTTCTTCGTTGGGTTTCGTTGGGTTTTCCGTTGTCATCATGGTGGAAAAGTGTAAATTGTGGGTTTTGGAGAACATCAGGTAGGTTTAGGGGGACTTTTGGGGTGGATTCATGATATATGGGGTTTTCTTCTGTTTTTTTTTTTTTTTTTTTTTTTTTTTTGGGGGGGTTATCCAATTCATTTTGGGGGTGTTTTTGACGTGTTTTGGGGTCTCCATTGGGTTTCGTTGCGTTTTCCGTGGTCATCATGGTGGAAAAGGGTAAATTGTTGGTTTTGGAGAACATCAGGTAGGTTTAGGTTGGTTTTGGGATTGGATCTATGGTTTTGGGGGATTTTCTTTTGTTTTTGGGGGTGATCCCGTTCTTTTTTGGGGTGTTTTTGACGTGTTTTGGGGTCTCCGTTTGTATTCCTTGGGTTTTATGTGGTCATGGTGGTGGAAAATTGTAAATTGTGGGTTTTGGAGAACTTCAGGTAGGTTTAGGGGAATTTTGGGGTGGATTCATGGTATTTGGTCTTTTCTTCTGTTTTTTTTTTGGGTGATCCTGTTCTTTTTTGGGGTGTTTATGACGTGTTTTGGGGTCTCCGTTGGGTTTTAGTTGGGTTCTTGTTGGTCATCATGGTGAAAAAGTGTAAATTGTGGCTTTTGGAGAACATCAGGTAGGTTTAGGGGGACTTTTGGGGCAGAGTCATGTTTTTTGGTGTTTTCTTCTGTTTCTTGGGGTGGTCCCGTTCTTTTTTGGGAAGTTTTTGAGGTGTTTGGGGGTCTCCGTTGGGTTTTGTTGTGTACTCGTTGGTCATCGTGGTGGAAAATGGTAAATTGTGGGTTTTGGAGAACATCAGGTAGGTTTAGGGTGGTTTTGGGATTGGATCCGTGCTTTTTGGGGATTTTCTTCCAGTTTATGGGTGATCCCTTTCTTTTTTGGGGTGTTTTTGACGTGTTTTGGTGTCTCGTTTTGGGTTTTCGTTTGGTTCATGTTGGTCATCCTGGTGAAAAAGTGTAAATTGTGGCTTTTGGAGAACATCAGGTAGGTTTAGGGGGACTTTTGGTGTGGATCTATGGCTTTTGGGGTTTTCTTTCGTTTTTAGGGTTTATCCCGTTCTTGTTTTGGGTGTTTTTGACGTGTTTTGGGGTCTCCGTTGGGTTTCGTTGGGTTTTCCGTGGTCATCATGGTGGAAAAGTGTAAATTGTGGGTTTTGGAGAACATCAGGTAGGTTTATGAGGACTTTTGGGGCAGATTCATGGTATTTGGGGTTTTCTTCTGTTTTTTTCTAGTGATCCAGTTGGTTTTCGGCGTGTTTTTGACGTGTTTTGTGGTCTCCGTTGGGTTTCGTTGGGTTTTCCGTGGTCATCATGGTGGAAAAGTGTAAATTGTGGGTTTTGGAGAACATCAGGTAGATTTAGGGTGTTTTGGGGGTGGATCTATGGTTTTGGGGGATTTTGTTCCAGTTTTGGGGTGATCGAATTCATTTTTGGGGTGTTTCTGATGTGTTTTGGGTTCTTCGTTGGGTTTCGTTGGGTTTTCTGTTGGCATCTTGGTGGAAAAGGGTAAATTGTGGGTTTTGGAGAACTTCAGGTAGGTTTAGGGGGACTTTTGGGGTGGATTCATGGTATTTGGGGTTTTCTTCTGTTTTTTGGGGTGATCCTGTTCTTTTTTGGGGTGTTTTTGACGTGTTTTGGGGTTGTCCGTTGGGTTTTGTTGGGTTCTCGTTGGTCATCATTGTGAAAAAGGGTAAATTGTGGGTTTTGGAGAACATCAGGTAGGCTTAGGGGGACTTTTGGGGTGGATCTATGGCATTTGGGTTTTTCTTCTGTTTTTGGGGGAGATCCTGTTCTTTTTTGTTTTTTTTTGTTTTTTTTTGACATGTTTTTTGTCTCCATTGGGTTTCGTTGGGTTTTCCATGGTCATCATGGTGGAAAAGGGTAAATTTGTGGGTTTTGGAGAACATCAGGTAGGTTTAGGCTGGTTTTGGGATTGGATCTGTGCTTTTTGGGGATTTTCTTCCAGTTTATGGGTGATCCCTTTCTTTTTTGGGGTGTTTTTGACGTGTTTTGGTGTCTCCTTTTGGGTTTTCGTTTGGTTCATGTTGGTCATCATGGTGAAAATTGTAAATTTTTGGGGGGGGAATTTTCTTCCAGTTTTGGGGGTGATCCCGTTCTTTTTTGGGGTGTTTTTGACATGTTTTGGGGTCTCTGTTGGGTTTTGTTGGGTTCTTGTTTTTCATCATGTTGGAAAAGTTTAATTTGCGTGTTTTGGAGAACATCAGGTAGGTTTAGTGTCGTTTTGGGGTGGATCTATTTTTTGGGGGTTTTCTTTCGTTTTGGGGGGTTATCCCATTCTTTTTTGGGGTGTTTTTGACTTGTTTTGGGGTCTCCGTTGGGTTTTAGTTGGATTCTCGTTGGTCGTTAAGGTAAATGGGAGTGGATTGTGGGTTTTGAAGAAGATCAGGTGAGTTTAGGGTGGTTTTGTGGGGAAATTCATAGTTTTTGGTGTTTTTTCTTCTGATTCAGTTATTTTTTGGGGTGTTTTTGATGTGTTTTGGGGTCTCCATTGGTTTTTGTTGGGTTCTTGTTGTTCATCATGGTGAAAACGGGTAAATTGTGGGTATTGGAGAACATCAGGTAGGTTTAGGGGGACTTTTGGGGTGGATCAACGGCTTTTAGGGTTTTCTTCCAGTTTTGGGGGTGATCCCGCTTTTTTTTTGTGGTGTTTTTGACGTGTTCTGGGGTTTCCGTTGTGTTTTGTTGATTTCCTAATGTGTTTTAAGTTTGTTGGGAGTGGACTTTGGGATTTGGAGAACATCAGGTAGGTTTAGTGTGGTTTTGGGGTGGATCTATGTTTTTTTGGGGTTTTCTTTCTTTTTTAGGGGTTATCCTGTTCTTGTTTGGGGTGTTTTTGACTTGTTTTGGGGTCTCCGTTGGGTTTTAGTTGGTCCTTAAGGGAAATGGGAGTGGATTGTGGGTTTTGAAGAAGATCAGGTGAGTTTAGGGTGGTTTTGCGGGGAAATTCATAGTTTTTGGTGTTTTTTCTTCTGATTCAGTTCTTTTTTGGGGTGTTTTTGACGTGTTTTGGGGTTTCCGTTGGGTTTCGTTGAGTTCCTAATGGGTTTTATGGTGGTTGGGAGTGGACATTTGGATTTGGAGAACATCAGGTACGTTTAGAGTGGTTTTGGGATTGGATCCGTGCTTTTTGGGGTTTTCTTTGGTTTTGGGGGTGATCCTGTTCTTGTTTGGGGTGTTTTTGACGTGTTTTGGGTTCTCCGTTGGGTTTCGTTGTGTTTTCCGTGGTCATCATGGTGGAAAAGTGTAAATTGTGGGTTTTGGAGAACATCAGGTAGGTTTATGAGGACTTTTGGGGCAGATTCATGGTATTTGGGGTTTTCTTCTGTTTTTTCTAGTGATCCAGTTGGTTTTCGGCGTGTTTTTGACGTGTTTTGTGGTCTCCGTTGGGTTTCGTTGGGTTTTCCGTGGTCATCATGGTGGAAAAGTGTAAATTGTGGGTTTTGGAGAACATCAGGTAGATTTAGGGTGTTTTGGGGGTGGATCTATGGTTTTGGGGGATTTTGTTCCAGTTTTGGGGTGATCGAATTCATTTTTGGGGTGTTTCTGACGTGTTTTGGGTTCTTCGTTGGGTTTCGTTGGGTTTTCCGTTGTCATCATGGTGGAAAAGTGTAAATTGTGGGTTTTAGAGAACATCAGGTAGGTTTAGGGGGACTTTTGGGGTGGATTCATGATATATGGGGTTTTCTTCTGTTTTTTTTTTTTTTTTTTTTTTGGGGGGGGTGATCCAATTCATTTTGGGGGTGTTTTTGACGTGTTTTGGGGTCTCCATTGGGTTTCGTTGCGTTTTCCGTGGTCATCATGGTGGAAAAGGGTAAATTGTTGGTTTTGGAGAACATCAGGTAGGTTTAGGTTGGTTTTGGGATTGGATCTATGGTTTTGGGGGATTTTCTTTTGTTTTTGGGGGTGATCCCGTTCTTTTTTGGGGTGTTTTTGACGTGTTTTGGGGTCTCCGTTGGTATTCCTTGGGTTTTATGTGGTCATGGTGGTGGAAAATTGTAAATTGTGGGTTTTGGAGAACTTCAGGTAGGTTTAGGGGAATTTTGGGGTGGATTCATGGTATTTGGTCTTTTCTTCTGTTTTTTTTTTGGGTGATCCTGTTCTTTTTTGGGGTGTTTATGACGTGTTTTGGGGTCTCCGTTGGGTTTTAGTTGGGTTCTTGTTGGTCATCATGGTGAAAAAGTGTAAATTGTGGCTTTTGGAGAACATCAGGTAGGTTTAGGGGGACTTTTGGGGCAGAGTCATGTTTTTTGGTGTTTTCTTCTGTTTCTTGGGGTGGTCCCGTTCTTTTTTGGGAAGTTTTTGAGGTGTTTGGGGGTCTCCGTTGGGTTTTGTTGTGTACTCGTTGGTCATCGTGGTGGAAAATGGTAAATTGTGGGTTTTGGAGAACATCAGGTAGGTTTAGGGTGGTTTTGGGATTGGATCCGTGCTTTTTGGGGATTTTCTTCCAGTTTATGGGTGATCCCTTTATTTTTGGGGTGTTTTTGACGTGTTTTGGTGTCTCGTTTTGGGTTTTCGTTTGGTTCATGTTGGTCATCCTGGTGAAAAAGTGTAAATTGTGGCTTTTGGAGAACATCAGGTAGGTTTAGGGGGACTTTTGGTGTGGATCTATGGCTTTTGGGGTTTTCTTTCGTTTTTAGGGTTTATCCCGTTCTTGTTTTGGGTGTTTTTGACTTCTTTTGGGGTCTCCGTTGGGTTTCGTTGGGTTTTCCATGGTCATGGTGGTGGAAAATTGTAAATTGTGGGTTTTGGAGATCATCAGGTAGGTTTAGGGTGGTTTTGGGGTGGATCTATGATTTTGAAGGATTTTCTTCCAATTTTGGGGGTGATCCCTTTCTTTTTTTTTTTTTTTTTTTTTTTTTTTTTTTTTTTTGACGTGTTTTGTGGTCTCCGTTGGGTTTCGTTGGGTTTTCCATGGTCATCAATGTGGAAAAGTGTAAATTGTGGGTTTTGGAGAACTTCAGGTTGGTTTAGGGGGATTTTTGGTGTGGATCTATGGCTTTTGGGGTTTTGTTTCGTTGTTGGGGTTGAACCAGTTCTTTTTTGGGGTGTTTTTGACGTTTTTGGGGTCTCCGTTGGGTTTTGTTGGGTTCTCGTTGGTCGTTAAGCTAAATGGGAGTGGATTGTGGGTTTTGAAGAAGATCAGGTGAGTTTAGGGTGATTTGGGAGGGAAATGCATAGTTTTGTTTTTTTTTTCTTCTGATCCAGTTCTTTTTTGGGGTGTTTTTGATGTGTTTTGGGGTCTCCGTTGGTTTTTGTTGGGTTCTTGTTGTTCATCATGGTGAAAACGGGTAAACTGTGGGTATTGGAGAACATCAGGTAGGTTTAGGGGGACTTTTGGGGTGGATCAACGGCTTTTAGGGTTTTCTTCCAGTTTTGGGGGTGATCCCGCTTTTTTTTGTGGTGTTTTTGATGTGTTTTGGGGTTTCCGTTGTGTTTTGTTGATTTCCTAATGTGTTTTAAGTTTGTTGGGAGTGGACTTTGGGATTTGGAGAACATCAGGTAGGTTTAGTGTGGTTTTGGGGTGGATCTATGTTTTTTGGGGATTTTCTTCCAGTTTTGGGGGTGATTCCGTTCTTGTTTGGGGTGTTTTTGACTTGTTTTGGGGTCTCCGTTGGGTTTTAGTTGGTCCTTAAGGGAAATGGGAGTGGATTGTGGGTTTTGAAGAAGATCAGGTGAGTTTAGGGTGGTTTTGCGGGGAAATTCATAGTTTTTGGTGTTTTTTCTTCTGATTCAGTTCTTTTTTGGGGTGTTTTTGACGTGTTTTGGGGTTTCCGTTGGGTTTCGTTGAGTTCCTAATGGGTTTTATGGTGGTTGGGAGTGGACATTTGGATTTGGAGAACATCAGGTACGTTTAGAGTGGTTTTGGGATTGGATCCGTGCTTTTTGGGGTTTTCTTTGGTTTTGGGGGTGATCCTGTTCTTGTTTGGGGTGTTTTTGACGTGTTTTGGGTTCTCTGTTGGGTTTCGTTGTGTTTTCCGTGGTCATCATGGTGGAAAAGTGTAAATTGTGGGTTTTGGAGAACATCAGGTAGGTTTATGAGGACTTTTGGGGCAGATTCATGGTTTTTAGGGTTTTCTTCTGTTTTTTCTAGTGATCCAGTTGGTTTTCGGCGTGTTTTTGACATGTTTTGTGGTCTCCGTTGGGTTTCGTTGGGTTTTCCGTGGTCATCATGGTGGAAAAGTGTAAATTGTGGGTTTTGGAGAATATCAGGTAGATTTAGGGTGTTTTGGGGGTGGATCTATGGTTTTGGGGGATTTTGTTCCAGTTTTGGGGTGATCGAATTCATTTTTGGGGTGTTTCTGACGTGTTTTGGGTTCTTCGTTGGGTTTCGTTGGGTTTTCCGTTGTCATCATGGTGGAAAAGTGTAAATTGTGGGTTTTGGAGAACATCAGGTAGGTTTAGGGGGACTTTTGGGGTGGATTCATGATATATGGGGTTTTCTTCTGTTTTTTTTTTTTTTTTTTTTTTTTGGGGGGGGTGATCCAATTCATTTTGGGGGTGTTTTTGACGTGTTTTGGGGTCTCCATTGGGTTTCGTTGCGTTTTCCGTGGTCATCATGGTGGAAAAGGGTAAATTGTTGGTTTTGGAGAACATCAGGTAGGTTTAGGTTGGTTTTGGGATTGGATCTATGGTTTTGGGGGATTTTCTTTTGTTTTTGGGGGTGATCCCGTTCTTTTTTGGGGTGTTTTTGACGTGTTTTGGGGTCTCCGTTGGTATTCCTTGGGTTTTATGTGGTCATGGTGGTGGAAAATTGTAAATTGTGGGTTTTGGAGAACTTCAGGTAGGTTTAGGGGAATTTTGGGGTGGATTCATGGTATTTGGTCTTTTCTTCTGTTTTTTTTTTGGGTGATCCTGTTCTTTTTTGGGGTGTTTATGACGTGTTTTGGGGTCTCCGTTGGGTTTTAGTTGGGTTTTTGTTGGTCATCATGGTGAAAAAGTGTAAATTGTGGCTTTTGGAGAACATCAGGTAGGTTTAGGGGGACTTTTGGGGCAGAGTCATGTTTTTTGGTGTTTTCTTCTGTTTCTTGGGGTGGTCCCGTTCTTTTTTGGGAAGTTTTTGAGGTGTTTGGGGGTCTCCGTTGGGTTTTGTTGTGTACTCGTTGGTCATCGTGGTGGAAAATGGTAAATTGTGGGTTTTGGAGAACATCAGGTAGGTTTAGGGTGGTTTTGGGATTGGATCCGTGCTTTTTGGGGATTTTCTTCCAGTTTATGGGTGATCCCTTTATTTTTGGGGTGTTTTTGACGTGTTTTGGTGTCTCGTTTTGGGTTTTCGTTTGGTTCATGTTGGTCATCCTGGTGAAAAAGTGTAAATTGTGGCTTTTGGAGAACATCAGGTAGGTTTAGGGGGACTTTTGGTGTGGATCTATGGCTTTTGGGGTTTTCTTTCGTTTTTAGGGTTTATCCCGTTCTTGTTTTGGGTGTTTTTGACGTGTTTTGGGGTCTCCGTTGGGTTTCGTTGGGTTTTCCATGGTCATGGTGGTGGAAAATTGTAAATTGTGGGTTTTGGAGATCATCAGGTAGGTTTAGGGTGGTTTTGGGGTGGATCTATGATTTTGAAGGATTTTCTTCCAATTTTGGGGGTGATCCCTTCCTTTTTTTTTTTTTTTTTTTTTTTTTTTTTTTTTTTTTGACGTGTTTTGTGGTCTCCGTTGGGTTTCGTTGGGTTTTCCATGGTCATCAATGTGGAAAAGTGTAAATTGTGGGTTTTGGAGAACTTCAGGTTGGTTTAGGGGGATTTTTGGTGTGGATCTATGGCTTTTGGGGTTTTCTTTCGTTGTTGGGGTTGAACCAGTTCTTTTTTGGGGTGTTTTTGACGTTTTTGGGGTCTCCGTTGGGTTTTGTTGGGTTCTCGTTGGTCGTTAAGCTAAATGGGAGTGGATTGTGGGTTTTGAAGAAGATCAGGTGAGTTTAGGGTGATTTGGGAGGGAAATGCATAGTTTTGGTTTTTTTTTCTTCTGATCCAGTTCTTTTTTGGGGTGTTTTTGATGTGTTTTGGGGTTTCCGTTGCGTTTTGTTGAGTTCCTAATGGGTTTTATGGTGGGTGGGAGTGGATTTTGGGATTTGGAGAAGATCAGGTAGGTTTAAGGGTTTTCTTGGGGTTAAATCACGTATTTTCTTCTGATCCGGTTTGCTTTTGGGGTGTTTTTGACGTGTTTTGGGTTCTCCGTTGGGTTTCGTTGTGTTTTCCGTGGTCATCATGGTGGAAAAGTGTAAATTGTGGGTTTTGGAGAACATCAGGTAGGTTTATGAGGACTTTTGGGGCAGATTCATGGTTTTTAGGGTTTTCTTCTGTTTTTTCTAGTGATCCAGTTGGTTTTCGGCGTGTTTTTGACGTGTTTTGTGGTCTCCGTTGGGTTTCGTTGGGTTTTCCGTGGTCATCATGGTGGAAAAGTGTAAATTGTGGGTTTTGGAGAACATCAGGTAGATTTAGGGTGTTTTGGGGGTGGATCTATGGTTTTGGGGGATTTTGTTCCAGTTTTGGGGTGATCGAATTCATTTTTGGGGTGTTTCTGATGTGTTTTGGGTTCTTCGTTGGGTTTCGTTGTGTTTTCTGTTGGCATCTTGGTGGAAAAGTGTAAATTGTGGGTTTTCGAGAACTTCAGGTAGGATTAGGGGGACTATTGGGATTGGATATATGGTTTTGGGGGATTTTCTTTTGTTTTTGGGGGTGATCCTGTTCTTTTTTGGGGTGTTTTTGACGTGTTTTGGGGTTGTCCGTTGGGTTTTCTTGGGTTTTCCGTGGTCATCATGGTGGAAAAGTGTAAATTGTGGGTTTTGGAGAACATCAGGTAGGCTTAGGGGGACTTTTGGGGTGGATCTATGTTTTTTTGGGGTTTTCTTTCTTTTTTTTGGGTTATCCTGTTCTTGTTTGGGGTGTTTTTGACTTGTTTTGGGGTCTCCGTTGGGTTTTAGTTGGATTCTCGTTGGTCGGTAGGGTAAATGGGAGTGGATTGTGGGTTTTGAAGAAGATCAGGTGAGTTTAGGGTGGTTTTGCGGGGAAATTCATAGTGTTTGGTGTTTTTTCTTCTGATCCAGTTCTTTTTTGGTTTGTTTTTGAGGTGTTTTTGGGGTTTCCGTTGGGTTTCGTTGAGTTCCTAATGGGTTTTATGGTGGTTGGGAGTGGACATTTGGATTTGGAGAAGATCAGGTACGTTTAGAGTGGTTTTGGGATTGGATCCGTGCTTTTTGGGGTTTTCTTTGGTTTTGGGGGTGATCCTGTTCTTGTTTGGGGTGTTTTTGACGTGTTTTGGGTTCTCCGTTGGGTTTCGTTGTGTTTTCCGTGGTCATCATGGTGGAAAAGTGTAAATTGTGGGTTTTGGAGAACATCAGGTAGGTTTATGAGGACTTTTGGGGCAGATTCATGGTTTTTAGGGTTTTCTTCTGTTTTTTCTAGTGATCCAGTTGGTTTTCGGCGTGTTTTTGACGTGTTTTGTGGTCTCCGTTGGGTTTCGTTGGGTTTTCCGTGGTCATCATGGTGGAAAAGTGTAAATTGTGGGTTTTGGAGAACATCAGGTAGATTTAGGGTGTTTTGGGGGTGGATCTATGGTTTTGGGGGATTTTGTTCCAGTTTTGGGGTGATCGAATTCATTTTTGGGGTGTTTCTGACGTGTTTTGGGTTCTTCGTTGGGTTTCGTTGGGTTTTCCGTTGTCATCATGGTGGAAAAGTGTAAATTGTGGGTTTTGGAGAACATCAGGTAGGTTTAGGGGGACTTTTGGGGTGGATTCATGATATATGGGGTTTTCTTCTTTTTTTTTTTTTTTTTTTTTTTTTTTTGGGGGGGGTGATCCAATTCATTTTGGGGGTGTTTTTGACGTGTTTTGGGGTCTCCATTGGGTTTCGTTGGGTTTTCCGTGGTCATCATGGTGGAAAAGTGTAAATTGTTGGTTTTGGAGAACATCAGGTAGATTTAGGGTGTTTTGGGGGTGGATCTATGGTTTTGGGGGATTTTGTTCCAGTTTTGGGGTGATCGAATTCATTTTTGGGGTGTTTCTGACGTGTTTTGGGTTCTTCGTTGGGTTTCGTTGGGTTTTCCGTTGTCATCATGGTGGAAAAGTGTAAATTGTGGGTTTTGGAGAACATCAGGTAGGTTTAGGGGGACTTTTGGGGTGGATTCATGATATATGGGGTTTTCTTCTGTTTTTTTTTTTTTTTTTTTTTTTTTGGGGGGGGGTGATCCAATTCATTTTGGGGGTGTTTTTGACGTGTTTTGGGGTCTCCATTGGGTTTCGTTGGGTTTTCCGTTGTCATCATGGTGGAAAAGTGTAAATTGTGGGTTTTGGAGAACATCAGGTAGATTTAGGGTGTTTTGGGGGTGGATCTATGGTTTTGGGGGATTTTGTTCCAGTTTTGGGGTGATCGAATTCATTTTTGGGGTGTTTCTGACGTGTTTTGGGTTCTTCGTTGGGTTTCGTTGGGTTTTCCGTTGTCATCATGGTGGAAAAGTGTAAATTGTGGGTTTTGGAGAACATCAGGTAGGTTTAGGGGGACTTTTGGGGTGGATTCATGATATATGGGGTTTTCTTCTGTTTTTTTTTTTTTTTTTTTTTTTTTGGGGGGTTGATCCAATTCATTTTGGGGGTGTTTTTGACGTGTTTTGGGGTCTCCATTGGGTTTCGTTGCGTTTTCCGTGGTCATCATGGTGGAAAAGGGTAAATTGTTGGTTTTGGAGAACATCAGGTAGGTTTAGGTTGGTTTTGGGATTGGATCTATGGTTTTGGGGGATTTTCTTTTGTTTTTGGGGGTGATCCCGTTCTTTTTTGGGGTGTTTTTGACGTGTTTTGGGGTCTCCGTTGGTATTCCTTGGGTTTTATGTGGTCATGGTGGTGGAAAATTGTAAATTGTGGGTTTTGGAGAACTTCAGGTAGGTTTAGGGGAATTTTGGGGTGGATTCATGGTATTTGGTCTTTTCTTCTGTTTTTTTTTTTGGGTGATCCTGTTCTTTTTTGGGGTGTTTATGACGTGTTTTGGGGTCTCCGTTGGGTTTTAGTTGGGTTCTTGTTGGTCATCATGGTGAAAAAGTGTAAATTGTGGCTTTTGGAGAACATCAGGTAGGTTTAGGGGGACTTTTGGGGCAGAGTCATGTTTTTTGGTGTTTTCTTCTGTTTCTTGGGGTGGTCCCGTTCTTTTTTGGGAAGTTTTTGAGGTGTTTGGGGGTCTCCGTTGGGTTTTGTTGTGTACTCGTTGGTCATCGTGGTGGAAAATGGTAAATTGTGGGTTTTGGAGAACATCAGGTAGGTTTAGGGTGGTTTTGGGATTGGATCCGTGCTTTTTGGGGATTTTCTTCCAGTTTATGGGTGATCCCTTTATTTTTGGGGTGTTTTTGACGTGTTTTGGTGTCTCGTTTTGGGTTTTCGTTTGGTTCATGTTGGTCATCCTGGTGAAAAACTGTAAGTTGTGGCTTTTGGAGAACATCAGGTAGGTTTACAGAATCACAGAATCACAGAATTTTCTAGGTTGGAAGAGACCTCAAGGTCATCGAGTCCAACCTCCAACCTAACGCTAACAGCCCTCCACTAAACCATATCCCTAAGCTGTACATCTAAGCGTCTTTTGAAGACTTCCAGGGATGGTGACTCCACCACTTCCCTGGGCAGCCTGTTCCAATGCCTCACAACCCTTTCTGTAAAGAAGTTCTTCCTAACATCTAACCTAAAACTCCCCTGGCTCAACTTAAGCCCATTCCCCCTCGTCCTGTCACCAGGCACGTGGGAGAACAGGCCAACCCCCACCTCGCTACAGCCTCCTTTAAGGTATCTGTAAAGAGCAATAAGGTCACCCCTGAGCCTCCTCTTCTCCAGGCTGAACAAGCCCAGCTCCCTCAGCCGCTCCTCGTAGGACTTGTTCTCCAGGCCCCTCACCAGCTTCGTCGCCCTTCTCTGCACCCGCTCAAGCACCTCGATGTCCTTCTTGTAGCGAGGGGCCCAAAACTGAACACAGTACTCGAGGTGCGGCCTCACCAGAGCTGAGTACAGGGGGACGATCACCTCCCTAGCCCTGCTGGTCACGCTGTTCCTAATACAAGCCAGGATGCCGTTGGCCTTCTTGGCCACCTGAGCACACTGCTGGCTCATATTCAGCCGACTGTCCACCATCACTCCCAGGTCCTTCTCTGCCTGGCAGCTTTCCAACCATTCCTCTCCCAGCCTGTAGCTCTGCTTGGGGTTATTGCGCCCCAGGTGCAGGACCCGGCACTTGGCCTTGTTAAACTTCATGCAGTTGACCTCAGCCCATCGGTCCAGCCTATCCAGATCCTCCTGCAGAGCTTTCCTACCCTCAAGCAGATCGACACACGCACCTAACTTGGTGTCATCTGCGAACTTACTGAGGGTGCACTCGATGCCCTCGTCCAGATCATCGATGAAGATATTAAAGAGGACCGGCCCCAGCACCGAGCCCTGGGGGACGCCACTAGTGACTGGCCTCCAACTGGACTTGGCTCCATTCACCACGACTCTTTGGGCCCGGCTATCCAGCCAGTTTCTAACCCAACGAAGCGTGCGCCAGTCCAAGCCAAGAGCAGCCAGTTTCTTGAGGAGAATGCTGTGGGAGACGGTGTCAAAAGCCTTGCTGAAGTCAAGGTAGACCACATCCACAGCCTTTCCCTCATCCACCCAGCGCGTCACTCTGTCATAGAAGGAGATCAGGTTCGTCAGGCATGACCTGCCTTTCATAAAGCCATGCTGACTGGGCCTGATCGCCTGCTTCCCCTGCAAGTGCTGCATGATGACTCTCAGGAGGATCTGCTCCATGAGCTTTCCTGGCACTGAGGTCAAACTGACAGGCCTGTAGTTTCCTGGGTCTGCCCTCCGGCCCTTCTTGTAGATGGGCGTCACGTTTGCTAGCCGCCAGTCGATTGGGACCTCCCCCGATAGCCAGGACTGTTGATAAATGATGGACAGTGGCTTGGCCAGCTCCTCTGCCAGTTCCCTCAGTACCCTTGGGTGGATCCCATCCGGCCCCATCGACTTGTGCACATCTAAGTGCCGTAGTAGGTCACCAACCAGTTCTTCATGGATAATGAGGGCCACATCCTGCTCCCCATCCCCTTCCACCAGCTCAGGGTACTGGGTATCCAGAGAACATCCGGTATTGCCGCTAAAGACTGAGGCAAAGAAGGGGGACTTTTGGTGTGGATCTATGGCTTTTGGGGTTTTCTTTCGTTTTTAGGGTTTATCCCGTTCTTGTTTTGGGTGTTTTTGACGTGTTTTGGGGTCTCCGTTGGGTTTCGTTGGGTTTTCCATGGTCATGGTGGTGGAAAATTGTAAATTGTGGGTTTTGGAGATCATCAGGTAGGTTTAGGGTGGTTTTGGGGTGGATCTATGATTTTGAAGGATTTTCTTCCAATTTTGGGGGTGATCCCTTTCTTTTTTTTTTTTTTTTTTTTTTTTTTTTTTTTTTTTTGACGTGTTTTGTGGTCTCCGTTGGGTTTCGTTGGGTTTTCCATGGTCATCAATGTGGAAAAGTGTAAATTGTGGGTTTTGGAGAACTTCAGGTTGGTTTAGGGGGATTTTTGGTGTGGATCTATGGCTTTTGGGGTTTTGTTTCGTTGTTGGGGTTGAACCAGTTCTTTTTTGGGGTGTTTTTGACGTTTTTGGGGTCTCCGTTGGGTTTTGTTGGGTTCTCGTTGGTCGTTAAGCTAAATGGGAGTGGATTGTGGGTTTTGAAGAAGATCAGGTGAGTTTAGGGTGATTTGGGAGGGAAATGCATAGTTTTGTTTTTTTTTCTTCTGATCCAGTTCTTTTTTGGGGTGTTTTTGATGTGTTTTGGGGTCTCCGTTGGTTTTTGTTGGGTTCTTGTTGTTCATCATGGTGAAAACGGGTAAACTGTGGGTATTGGAGAACATCAGGTAGGTTTAGGGGGACTTTTGGGGTGGATCAACGGCTTTTAGGGTTTTCTTCCAGTTTTGGGGGTGATCCCGCTTTTTTTTGTGGTGTTTTTGATGTGTTTTGGGGTTTCCGTTGTGTTTTGTTGATTTCCTAATGTGTTTTAAGTTTGTTGGGAGTGGACTTTGGGATTTGGAGAACATCAGGTAGGTTTAGTGTGGTTTTGGGGTGGATCTATGTTTTTTTGGGGTTTTCTTTCTTTTTTAGGGGTTATCCTGTTCTTGTTTGGGGTGTTTTTGACTTGTTTTGGGGTCTCCGTTGGGTTTTAGTTGGTCCTTAAGGGAAATGGGAGTGGATTGTGGGTTTTGAAGAAGATCAGGTGAGTTTAGGGTGGTTTTGCGGGGAAATTCATAGTTTTTGGTGTTTTTTCTTCTGATTCAGTTCTTTTTTGGGGTGTTTTTGACGTGTTTTGGGGTTTCCGTTGGGTTTCGTTGAGTTCCTAATGGGTTTTATGGTGGTTGGGAGTGGACATTTGGATTTGGAGAACATCAGGTACGTTTAGAGTGGTTTTGGGATTGGATCCGTGCTTTTTGGGGTTTTCTTTGGTTTTGGGGGTGATCCTGTTCTTGTTTGGGGTGTTTTTGACGTGTTTTGGGTTCTCCGTTGGGTTTCGTTGTGTTTTCCGTGGTCATCATGGTGGAAAAGTGTAAATTGTGGGTTTTGGAGAACATCAGGTAGGTTTATGAGGACTTTTGGGGCAGATTCATGGTATTTGGGGTTTTCTTCTGTTTTTTCTAGTGATCCAGTTGGTTTTCGGCATGTTTTTGACGTGTTTTGTGGTCTCCGTTGGGTTTCGTTGGGTTTTCCGTGGTCATCATGGTGGAAAAGTGTAAATTGTGGGTTTTGGAGAACATCAGGTAGATTTAGGGTGTTTTGGGGGTGGATCTATGGTTTTGGGGGATTTTGTTCCAGTTTTGGGGTGATCGAATTCATTTTTGGGGTGTTTCTGACGTGTTTTGGGTTCTTCGTTGGGTTTCGTTGGGTTTTCCGTTGTCATCATGGTGGAAAAGGGTAAATTGTGGGTTTTGGAGAACATCAGGTAGGTTTAGGGTGGTTTTGGGATTGGATCCGTGCTTTTTGGGGATTTTCTTCCAGTTTATGGGTGATCCCTTTCTTTTTTGGGGTGTTTTTGACGTGTTTTGGTGTCTCCTTTTGGGTTTTCGTTTGGTTCATGTTGGTCATCATGGTGAAAATTGTAAATTTTTGGGGGGGGAATTTTCTTCCAGTTTTGGGGGTGATCCCGTTCTTTTTTGGGGTGTTTTTGACATGTTTTGGGGTCTCCGTTGGGTTTTGTTGGGTTCTTGTTTTTCATCATGTTGGAAAAGTTTAACTTGCGTGTTTTGGAGAACATCAGGTAGGTTTAGTGTCGTTTTGGGGTGGATCTATGTTTTTTGGGGATTTTCTTCCAGTTTTGGGGGTGATTCCGTTCTTGTTTAGGGTGTTTTTGACTTGTTTTGGGGTCTCCGTTGGGTTTTAGTTGGATTCTCGTTGGTCGTTAAGGTAAATGGGAGTGGATTGTGGGTTTTGAAGAAGATCAGGTGAGTTTAGGGTGATTTGGGAGGGAAATGCATAGTTTTGGTTTTTTTTTCTTCTGATCCAGTTCTTTTTTGGGGTGTTTTTGACGTGTTTTGGGGTTTCCGTTGCGTTTTGTTGAGTTCCTAATGGGTTTTATGGTGGGTGGGAGTGGATTTTGGGATTTGGAGAAGATCAGGTAGGTTTAAGGGTTTTCTTGGGGTTAAATCACGTATTTTCTTCTGATCCGGTTTGCTTTTGGGGTGTTTTTGACGTGTTTTGGGTTCTCCGTTGGGTTTCATTGGGTTTTCCGTGGTCATCATGGTGGAAAAGTGTAAATTGTGGGTTTTGGAGAACATCAGGTAGGTTTATGAGGACTTTTGGGGCAGATTCATGGTATTTGGGGTTTTCTTCTGTTTTTTCTAGTGATCCAGTTGGTTTTCGGCGTGTTTTTGACGTGTTTTGTGGTCTCCGTTGGGTTTCGTTGGGTTTTCCGTGGTCATCATGGTGGAAAAGTGTAAATTGTGGGTTTTGGAGAACATCAGGTAGATTTAGGGTGTTTTGGGGGTGGATCTATGGTTTTGGGGGATTTTGTTCCAGTTTTGGGGTGATCGAATTCATTTTTGGGGTGTTTCTGATGTGTTTTGGGTTCTTCGTTGGGTTTCGTTGGGTTTTCCGTTGTCATCATGGTGGAAAAGTGTAAATTGTGGGTTTTGGAGAACATCAGGTAGGTTTAGGGGGACTTTTGGGGTGGATTCATGGTATTTGGGGTTTTCTTCTGTTTTTTGGGGTGATCCTGTTCTTTTTTGGGGTGTTTTTGACGTGTTTTGGGGTTGTCCGTTGGGTTTTGTTGGGTTCTCGTTGGTCATCATTGTGAAAAAGGGTAAATTGTGGGTTTTGGAGAACATCAGGTAGGCTTAGGGGGACTTTTGGGGTGGATCTATGGCATTTGGGTTTTTCTTCTGTTTTTGGGGGAGATCCTGTTCTTTTTTGTTTTTTGTTTTTTTTTTTTTGACATGTTTTTTGTCTCCATTGGGTTTCGTTGGGTTTTCCATGGTCATCATGGTGGAAAAGGGTAAATTTGTGGGTTTTGGAGAACATCAGGTAGGTTTAGGCTGGTTTTGGGATTGGATCTGTGCTTTTTGGGGATTTTCTTCCAGTTTATGGGTGATCCCTTTCTTTTTTGGGGTGTTTTTGACGTGTTTTGGTGTCTCCTTTTGGGTTTTCGTTTGGTTCATGTTGGTCATCATGGTGAAAATTGTAAATTTTTGGGGGGGGAGTTTTCTTCCAGTTTTGGGGGTGATCCCGTTCTTTTTTGGGGTGTTTTTGACGTGTTTTGTGGTCTCCGTTGGGTTTCGTTGGGTTTTCCGTGGTCATCATGGTGGAAAAGTGTAAATTGTGGGTTTTGGAGAACATCAGGTAGATTTAGGGTGTTTTGGGGGTGGATCTATGGTTTTGGGGGATTTTGTTCCAGTTTTGGGGTGATCGAATTCATTTTTGGGGTGTTTCTGACGTGTTTTGGGTTCTTCGTTGGGTTTCGTTGGGTTTTCCGTTGTCATCATGGTGGAAAAGTGTAAATTGTGGGTTTTGGAGAACATCAGGTAGGTTTAGGGGGACTTTTGGGGTGGATTCATGATATATGGGGTTTTCTTCTGTTTTTTTTTTTTTTTTTTTTTTTTTGGGGGGGGTGATCCAATTCATTTTGGGGGTGTTTTTGACGTGTTTTGGGGTCTCCATTGGGTTTCGTTGCGTTTTCCGTGGTCATCATGGTGGAAAAGGGTAAATTGTTGGTTTTGGAGAACATCAGGTAGGTTTATGAGGACTTTTGGGGTGGATTCATGGTATTTGGTCTTTTCTTCTGTTTTTTTTTTGGGTGATCCTGTTCTTTTTTGGGGTGTTTATGACGTGTTTTGGGGTCTCCGTTGGGTTTTAGTTGGGTTCTTGTTGGTCATCATGGTGAAAAAGTGTAAATTGTGGCTTTTGGAGAACATCAGGTAGGTTTAGGGGGACTTTTGGGGCAGAGTCATGTTTTTTGGTGTTTTCTTCTGTTTCTTGGGGTGGTCCCGTTCTTTTTTGGGAAGTTTTTGAGGTGTTTGGGGGTCTCCGTTGGGTTTTGTTGTGTACTCGTTGGTCATCGTGGTGGAAAATGGTAAATTGTGGGTTTTGGAGAACATCAGGTAGGTTTAGGCTGGTTTTGGGATTGGATCCGTGCTTTTTGGGGATTTTCTTCCAGTTTATGGGTGATCCCTTTCTTTTTTGGGGTGTTTTTGATGTGTTTTGGTGTCTCCTTTTGGGTTTTCGTTTGGTTCATGTTGGTCATCATGGTGAAAATTGTAAATTTTTGGGGGGGGAATTTTCTTCCAGTTTTGGGGGTGATCCCGTTCTTTTTTGGGGTGTTTTTGACTTGTTTTGGGGTCTCCGTTGGGTTTTAGTTGGATTCTCGTTGGTCGTTAAGGTAAATGGGAGTGGATTGTGGGTTTTGAAGAAGATCAGGTGAGTTTAGGGTGGTTTTGTGGGGAAATTCATAGTTTTTGGTGTTTTTTCTTCTGATTCAGTTATGTTTTGGGGTGTTTTTGATGTGTTTTGGGGTCTCCATTGGTTTTTGTTGGGTTCTTGTTGTTCATCATGGTGAAAACGGGTAAATTGTGGGTATTGGAGAACATCAGGTAGGTTTAGGGGGACTTTTGGGGTGGATCAACGGCTTTTAGGGTTTTCTTCCAGTTTTGGGGGTGATCCCGCTTTTTTTTTGTGGTGTTTTTGACGTGTTCTGGGGTTTCCGTTGTGTTTTGTTGATTTCCTAATGTGTTTTAAGTTTGTTGGGAGTGGACTTTGGGATTTGGAGAACATCAGGTAGGTTTAGTGTGGTTTTGGGGTGGATCTATGTTTTTTGGGGGTTTTCTTTCTTTTTTAGGGGTTATCCTGTTCTTGTTTGGGGTGTTTTTGACTTGTTTTGGGGTCTCCGTTGGGTTTTAGTTGGTCCTTAAGGGAAATGGGAGTGGATTGTGGGTTTTGAAGAAGATCAGGTGAGTTTAGGGTGGTTTTGCGGGGAAATTCATAGTTTTTGGTGTTTTTTCTTCTGATTCAGTTCTTTTTTGGGGTGTTTTTGACGTGTTTTGGGGTTTCCGTTGGGTTTCGTTGAGTTCCTAATGGGTTTTATGGTGGTTGGGAGTGGACATTTGGATTTGGAGAACATCAGGTACGTTTAGAGTGGTTTTGGGATTGGATCCGTGCTTTTTGGGGTTTTCTTTGGTTTTGGGGGTGATCCTGTTCTTGTTTGGGGTGTTTTTGACGTGTTTTGGGTTCTCCGTTGGGTTTCGTTGTGTTTTCCGTGGTCATCATGGTGGAAAAGTGTAAATTGTGGGTTTTGGAGAACATCAGGTAAGTTTATGAGGACTTTTGGGGCAGATTCATGGTATTTGGGGTTTTCTTCTGTTTTTTCTAGTGATCCAGTTGGTTTTCGGCGTGTTTTTGACGTGTTTTGTGGTCTCCGTTGGGTTTCGTTGGGTTTTCCGTGGTCATCATGGTGGAAAAGTGTAAATTGTGGGTTTTGGAGAACATCAGGTAGATTTAGGGTGTTTTGGGGGTGGATCTATGGTTTTGGGGGATTTTGTTCCAGTTTTGGGGTGATCGAATTCATTTTTGGGGTGTTTCTGACGTGTTTTGGGTTCTTCGTTGGGTTTCGTTGGGTTTTCCGTTGTCATCATGGTGGAAAAGTGTAAATTGTGGGTTTTGGAGAACATCAGGTAGGTTTAGGGGGACTTTTGGGGTGGATTCATGATATATGGGGTTTTCTTCTGTTTTTTTTTTTTTTTTTTTTTTTTTGGGGGGGGGTGATCCAATTCATTTTGGGGGTGTTTTTGACGTGTTTTGGGGTCTCCATTGGGTTTCGTTGCGTTTTCCGTGGTCATCATGGTGGAAAAGGGTAAATTGTTGGTTTTGGAGAACATCAGGTAGGTTTAGGTTGGTTTTGGGATTGGATCTATGGTTTTGGGGGATTTTCTTTTGTTTTTGGGGGTGATCCCGTTCTTTTTTGGGGTGTTTTTGACGTGTTTTGGGGTCTCCGTTGGTATTCCTTGGGTTTTATGTGGTCATGGTGGTGGAAAATTGTAAATTGTGGGTTTTGGAGAACTTCAGGTAGGTTTAGGGGAATTTTGGGGTGGATTCATGGTATTTGGTCTTTTCTTCTGTTTTTTTTTTGGGTGATCCTGTTCTTTTTTGGGGTGTTTATGACGTGTTTTGGGGTCTCCGTTGGGTTTTAGTTGGGTTCTTGTTGGTCATCATGGTGAAAAAGTGTAAATTGTGGCTTTTGGAGAACATCAGGTAGGTTTAGGGGGACTTTTGGGGCAGAGTCATGTTTTTTGGTGTTTTCTTCTGTTTCTTGGGGTGGTCCCGTTCTTTTTTGGGAAGTTTTTGAGGTGTTTGGGGGTCTCCGTTGGGTTTTGTTGTGTACTCGTTGGTCATCGTGGTGGAAAATGGTAAATTGTGGGTTTTGGAGAACATCAGGTAGGTTTAGGGTGGTTTTGGGATTGGATCCGTGCTTTTTGGGGATTTTCTTCCAGTTTATGGGTGATCCCTTTATTTTTGGGGTGTTTTTGACGTGTTTTGGTGTCTCGTTTTGGGTTTTCGTTTGGTTCATGTTGGTCATCCTGGTGAAAAAGTGTAAATTGTGGCTTTTGGAGAACATCAGGTAGGTTTAGGGGGACTTTTGGTGTGGATCTATGGCTTTTGGGGTTTTCTTTCGTTTTTAGGGTTAATCCCGTTCTTGTTTTGGGTGTTTTTGACGTGTTTTGGGGTCTCCGTTGGGTTTCGTTGGGTTTTCCATGGTCATGGTGGTGGAAAATTGTAAATTGTGGGTTTTGGAGATCATCAGGTAGGTTTAGGGTGGTTTTGGGGTGGATCTATGATTTTGAAGGATTTTCTTCCAATTTTGGGGGTGATCCCTTCCTTTTTTTTTTTTTTTTTTTTTTTTTTTTTTTTTTTTTACGTGTTTTGTGGTCTCCGTTGGGTTTCGTTGGGTTTTCCATGGTCATCAATGTGGAAAAGTGTAAATTGTGGGTTTTGGAGAACTTCAGGTTGGTTTAGGGGGATTTTTGGTGTGGATCTATGGCTTTTGGGATTTTCTTTCGTTGTTGGGGTTGAACCAGTTCTTTTTTGGGGTGTTTTTGACGTTTTTGGGGTCTCCGTTGGGTTTTGTTGGGTTCTCGTTGGTCGTTAAGCTAAATGGGAGTGGATTGTGGGTTTTGAAGAAGATCAGGTGAGTTTAGGGTGATTTGGGAGGGAAATGCATAGTTTTGGTTTTTTTTCCTTCTGATCCAGTTCTTTTTTGGGGTGTTTTTGACGTGTTTTGGGGTTTCCGTTGCGTTTTGTTGAGTTCCTAATGGGTTTTATGGTGGGTGGGAGTGGATTTTGGGATTTGGAGAAGATCAGGTAGGTTTAAGGGTTTTCTTGGGGTTAAATCACGTATTTTCTTCTGATCCGGTTTGCTTTTGGGGTGTTTTTGACGTGTTTTGGGTTCTCCGTTGGGTTTCGTTGTGTTTTCCGTGGTCATCATGGTGGAAAAGTGTAAATTGTGGGTTTTGGAGAACATCAGGTAGGTTTATGAGGACTTTTGGGGCAGATTCATGGTATTTGGGGTTTTCTTCTGTTTTTTCTAGTGATCCAGTTGGTTTTCGGCGTGTTTTTGACGTGTTTTGTGGTCTCCGTTGGGTTTCGTTGGGTTTTCCGTGGTCATCATGGTGGAAAAGTGTAAATTGTGGGTTTTGGAGAACATCAGGTAGATTTAGGGTGTTTTGGGGGTGGATCTATGGTTTTGGGGGATTTTGTTCCAGTTTTGGGGTGATCGAATTCATTTTTGGGGTGTTTCTGATGTGTTTTGGGTTCTTCGTTGGGTTTCGTTGGGTTTTCTGTTGGCATCTTGGTGGAAAAGGGTAAATTGTGGGTTTTCGAGAACTTCAGGTAGGTTTAGGGGGACTTTTGGGGTGGATTCATGGTATTTGGGGTTTTCTTCTGTTTTTTGGGGTGATCCTGTTCTTTTTTGGGGTGTTTTTGACGTGTTTTGGGGTTGTCCGTTGGGTTTTGTTGGGTTCTCGTTGGTCATCATTGTGAAAAAGGGTAAATTGTGGGTTTTGGAGAACATCAGGTAGGCTTAGGGGGACTTTTGGGGTGGATCTATGGCATTTGGGTTTTTCTTCTGTTTTTGGGGGAGATCCTGTTCTTTTTTGTTTTTTGTTTTTTTTTTTTTTGACATGTTTTTTGTCTCCATTGGGTTTCGTTGGGTTTTCCATGGTCATCATGGTGGAAAAGGGTAAATTTGTGGGTTTTGGAGAACATCAGGTAGGTTTAGGCTGGTTTTGGGATTGGATCTGTGCTTTTTGGGGATTTTCTTCCAGTTTATGGGTGATCCCTTTCTTTTTTGGGGTGTTTTTGACGTGTTTTGGTGTCTCCTTTTGGGTTTTCGTTTGGTTCATGTTGGTCATCATGGTGAAAATTGTAAATTTTTGGGGGGGGAGTTTTCTTCCAGTTTTGGGGGTGATCCCGTTCTTTTTTGGGGTGTTTTTGACGTGTTTTGTGGTCTCCGTTGGGTTTCGTTGGGTTTTCCGTGGTCATCATGGTGGAAAAGTGTAAATTGTGGGTTTTGGAGAACATCAGGTAGATTTAGGGTGTTTTGGGGGTGGATCTATGGTTTTGGGGGATTTTGTTCCAGTTTTGGGGTGATCGAATTCATTTTTGGGGTGTTTCTGACGTGTTTTGGGTTCTTCGTTGGGTTTCGTTGGGTTTTCCGTTGTCATCATGGTGGAAAAGTGTAAATTGTGGGTTTTGGAGAACATCAGGTAGGTTTAGGGGGACTTTTGGGGTGGATTCATGATATATGGGGTTTTCTTCTGTTTTTTTTTTTTTTTTTTTTTTTTTGGGGGGGGTGATCCAATTCATTTTGGGGGTGTTTTTGACGTGTTTTGGGGTCTCCATTGGGTTTCGTTGCGTTTTCCGTGGTCATCATGGTGGAAAAGGGTAAATTGTTGGTTTTGGAGAACATCAGGTAGGTTTATGAGGACTTTTGGGGTGGATTCATGGTATTTGGTCTTTTCTTCTGGTTTTTTTTTGGGTGATCCTGTTCTTTTTTGGGGTGTTTATGACGTGTTTTGGGGTCTCCGTTGGGTTTTAGTTGGGTTCTTGTTGGTCATCATGGTGAAAAAGTGTAAATTGTGGCTTTTGGAGAACATCAGGTAGGTTTAGGGGGACTTTTGGGGCAGAGTCATGTTTTTTGGTGTTTTCTTCTGTTTCTTGGGGTGGTCCCGTTCTTTTTTGGGAAGTTTTTGAGGTGTTTGGGGGTCTCCGTTGGGTTTTGTTGTGTACTCGTTGGTCATCGTGGTGGAAAATGGTAAATTGTGGGTTTTGGAGAACATCAGGTAGGTTTAGGGTGGTTTTGGGATTGGATCCGTGCTTTTTGGGGATTTTCTTCCAGTTTATGGGTGATCCCTTTCTTTTTTGGGGTGTTTTTGACGTGTTTTGGTGTCTCCTTTTGGGTTTTCGTTTGGTTCATGTTGGTCATCATGGTGAAAATTGTAAATTTTTGGGGGGGGAATTTTCTTCCAGTTTTGGGGGTGATCCCGTTCTTTTTTGGGGTGTTTTTGACTTGTTTTGGGGTCTCCGTTGGGTTTTAGTTGGATTCTCGTTGGTCGTTAAGGTAAATGGGAGTGGATTGTGGGTTTTGAAGAAGATCAGGTGAGTTTAGGGTGGTTTTGTGGGGAAATTCATAGTTTTTGGTGTTTTTTCTTCTGATTCAGTTATGTTTTGGGGTGTTTTTGATGTGTTTTGGGGTCTCCATTGGTTTTTGTTGGGTTCTTGTTGTTCATCATGGTGAAAACGGGTAAATTGTGGGTATTGGAGAACATCAGGTAGGTTTAGGGGGACTTTTGGGGTGGATCAACGGCTTTTAGGGTTTTCTTCCAGTTTTGGGGGTGATCCCGCTTTTTTTTTGTGGTGTTTTTGACGTGTTCTGGGGTTTCCGTTGTGTTTTGTTGATTTCCTAATGTGTTTTAAGTTTGTTGGGAGTGGACTTTGGGATTTGGAGAACATCAGGTAGGTTTAGTGTGGTTTTGGGGTGGATCTATGTTTTTTGGGGGTTTTCTTTCTTTTTTAGGGGTTATCCTGTTCTTGTTTGGGGTGTTTTTGACTTGTTTTGGGGTCTCCGTTGGGTTTTAGTTGGTCCTTAAGGGAAATGGGAGTGGATTGTGGGTTTTGAAGAAGATCAGGTGAGTTTAGGGTGGTTTTGCGGGGAAATTCATAGTTTTTGGTGTTTTTTCTTCTGATTCAGTTCTTTTTTGGGGTGTTTTTGACGTGTTTTGGGGTTTCCGTTGGGTTTCGTTGAGTTCCTAATGGGTTTTATGGTGGTTGGGAGTGGACATTTGGATTTGGAGAACATCAGGTACGTTTAGAGTGGTTTTGGGATTGGATCCGTGCTTTTTGGGGTTTTCTTTGGTTTTGGGGGTGATCCTGTTCTTGTTTGGGGTGTTTTTGACGTGTTTTGGGTTCTCCGTTGGGTTTCGTTGTGTTTTCCGTGGTCATCATGGTGGAAAAGTGTAAATTGTGGGTTTTGGAGAACATCAGGTAAGTTTATGAGGACTTTTGGGGCAGATTCATGGTATTTGGGGTTTTCTTCTGTTTTTTCTAGTGATCCAGTTGGTTTTCGGCGTGTTTTTGACGTGTTTTGTGGTCTCCGTTGGGTTTCGTTGGGTTTTCCGTGGTCATCATGGTGGAAAAGTGTAAATTGTGGGTTTTGGAGAACATCAGGTAGATTTAGGGTGTTTTGGGGGTGGATCTATGGTTTTGGGGGATTTTGTTCCAGTTTTGGGGTGATCGAATTCATTTTTGGGGTGTTTCTGACGTGTTTTGGGTTCTTCGTTGGGTTTCGTTGGGTTTTCCGTTGTCATCATGGTGGAAAAGTGTAAATTGTGGGTTTTGGAGAACATCAGGTAGGTTTAGGGGGACTTTTGGGGTGGATTCATGATATATGGGGTTTTCTTCTGTTTTTTTTTTTTTTTTTTTTTTTTTGGGGGGGGGTGATCCAATTCATTTTGGGGGTGTTTTTGACGTGTTTTGGGGTCTCCATTGGGTTTCGTTGCGTTTTCCGTGGTCATCATGGTGGAAAAGGGTAAATTGTTGGTTTTGGAGAACATCAGGTAGGTTTAGGTTGGTTTTGGGATTGGATCTATGGTTTTGGGGGATTTTCTTTTGTTTTTGGGGGTGATCCCGTTCTTTTTTGGGGTGTTTTTGACGTGTTTTGGGGTCTCCGTTGGTATTCCTTGGGTTTTATGTGGTCATGGTGGTGGAAAATTGTAAATTGTGGGTTTTGGAGAACTTCAGGTAGGTTTAGGGGAATTTTGGGGTGGATTCATGGTATTTGGTCTTTTCTTCTGTTTTTTTTTTGGGTGATCCTGTTCTTTTTTGGGGTGTTTATGACGTGTTTTGGGGTCTCCGTTGGGTTTTAGTTGGGTTCTTGTTGGTCATCATGGTGAAAAAGTGTAAATTGTGGCTTTTGGAGAACATCAGGTAGGTTTAGGGGGACTTTTGGGGCAGAGTCATGTTTTTTGGTGTTTTCTTCTGTTTCTTGGGGTGGTCCCGTTCTTTTTTGGGAAGTTTTTGAGGTGTTTGGGGGTCTCCGTTGGGTTTTGTTGTGTACTCGTTGGTCATCGTGGTGGAAAATGGTAAATTGTGGGTTTTGGAGAACATCAGGTAGGTTTAGGGTGGTTTTGGGATTGGATCCGTGCTTTTTGGGGATTTTCTTCCAGTTTATGGGTGATCCCTTTATTTTTGGGGTGTTTTTGACGTGTTTTGGTGTCTCGTTTTGGGTTTTCGTTTGGTTCATGTTGGTCATCCTGGTGAAAAAGTGTAAATTGTGGCTTTTGGAGAACATCAGGTAGGTTTAGGGGGACTTTTGGTGTGGATCTATGGCTTTTGGGGTTTTCTTTCGTTTTTAGGGTTAATCCCGTTCTTGTTTTGGGTGTTTTTGACGTGTTTTGGGGTCTCCGTTGGGTTTCGTTGGGTTTTCCATGGTCATGGTGGTGGAAAATTGTAAATTGTGGGTTTTGGAGATCATCAGGTAGGTTTAGGGTGGTTTTGGGGTGGATCTATGATTTTGAAGGATTTTCTTCCAATTTTGGGGGTGATCCCTTCCTTTTTTTTTTTTTTTTTTTTTTTTTTTTTTTTTTTTACGTGTTTTGTGGTCTCCGTTGGGTTTCGTTGGGTTTTCCATGGTCATCAATGTGGAAAAGTGTAAATTGTGGGTTTTGGAGAACTTCAGGTTGGTTTAGGGGGATTTTTGGTGTGGATCTATGGCTTTTGGGATTTTCTTTCGTTGTTGGGGTTGAACCAGTTCTTTTTTGGGGTGTTTTTGACGTTTTTGGGGTCTCCGTTGGGTTTTGTTGGGTTCTCGTTGGTCGTTAAGCTAAATGGGAGTGGATTGTGGGTTTTGAAGAAGATCAGGTGAGTTTAGGGTGATTTGGGAGGGAAATGCATAGTTTTGGTTTTTTTTCCTTCTGATCCAGTTCTTTTTTGGGGTGTTTTTGACGTGTTTTGGGGTTTCCGTTGCGTTTTGTTGAGTTCCTAATGGGTTTTATGGTGGGTGGGAGTGGATTTTGGGATTTGGAGAAGATCAGGTAGGTTTAAGGGTTTTCTTGGGGTTAAATCACGTATTTTCTTCTGATCCGGTTTGCTTTTGGGGTGTTTTTGACGTGTTTTGGGTTCTCCGTTGGGTTTCGTTGTGTTTTCCGTGGTCATCATGGTGGAAAAGTGTAAATTGTGGGTTTTGGAGAACATCAGGTAGGTTTATGAGGACTTTTGGGGCAGATTCATGGTATTTGGGGTTTTCTTCTGTTTTTTCTAGTGATCCAGTTGGTTTTCGGCGTGTTTTTGACGTGTTTTGTGGTCTCCGTTGGGTTTCGTTGGGTTTTCCGTGGTCATCATGGTGGAAAAGTGTAAATTGTGGGTTTTGGAGAACATCAGGTAGATTTAGGGTGTTTTGGGGGTGGATCTATGGTTTTGGGGGATTTTGTTCCAGTTTTGGGGTGATCGAATTCATTTTTGGGGTGTTTCTGATGTGTTTTGGGTTCTTCGTTGGGTTTCGTTGGGTTTTCTGTTGGCATCTTGGTGGAAAAGGGTAAATTGTGGGTTTTCGAGAACTTCAGGTAGGTTTAGGGGGACTTTTGGGGTGGATTCATGGTATTTGGGGTTTTCTTCTGTTTTTTGGGGTGATCCTGTTCTTTTTTGGGGTGTTTTTGACGTGTTTTGGGGTTGTCCGTTGGGTTTTGTTGGGTTCTCGTTGGTCATCATTGTGAAAAAGGGTAAATTGTGGGTTTTGGAGAACATCAGGTAGGCTTAGGGGGACTTTTGGGGTGGATCTATGGCATTTGGGTTTTTCTTCTGTTTTTGGGGGAGATCCTGTTCTTTTTTGTTTTTTGTTTTTTTTTTTTTTGACATGTTTTTTGTCTCCATTGGGTTTCGTTGGGTTTTCCATGGTCATCATGGTGGAAAAGGGTAAATTTGTGGGTTTTGGAGAACATCAGGTAGGTTTAGGCTGGTTTTGGGATTGGATCTGTGCTTTTTGGGGATTTTCTTCCAGTTTATGGGTGATCCCTTTCTTTTTTGGGGTGTTTTTGACGTGTTTTGGTGTCTCCTTTTGGGTTTTCGTTTGGTTCATGTTGGTCATCATGGTGAAAATTGTAAATTTTTGGGGGGGGAGTTTTCTTCCAGTTTTGGGGGTGATCCCGTTCTTTTTTGGGGTGTTTTTGACGTGTTTTGTGGTCTCCGTTGGGTTTCGTTGGGTTTTCCGTGGTCATCATGGTGGAAAAGTGTAAATTGTGGGTTTTGGAGAACATCAGGTAGATTTAGGGTGTTTTGGGGGTGGATCTATGGTTTTGGGGGATTTTGTTCCAGTTTTGGGGTGATCGAATTCATTTTTGGGGTGTTTCTGACGTGTTTTGGGTTCTTCGTTGGGTTTCGTTGGGTTTTCCGTTGTCATCATGGTGGAAAAGTGTAAATTGTGGGTTTTGGAGAACATCAGGTAGGTTTAGGGGGACTTTTGGGGTGGATTCATGATATATGGGGTTTTCTTCTGTTTTTTTTTTTTTTTTTTTTTTTTTGGGGGGGGTGATCCAATTCATTTTGGGGGTGTTTTTGACGTGTTTTGGGGTCTCCATTGGGTTTCGTTGCGTTTTCCGTGGTCATCATGGTGGAAAAGGGTAAATTGTTGGTTTTGGAGAACATCAGGTAGGTTTATGAGGACTTTTGGGGTGGATTCATGGTATTTGGTCTTTTCTTCTGGTTTTTTTTTGGGTGATCCTGTTCTTTTTTGGGGTGTTTATGACGTGTTTTGGGGTCTCCGTTGGGTTTTAGTTGGGTTCTTGTTGGTCATCATGGTGAAAAAGTGTAAATTGTGGCTTTTGGAGAACATCAGGTAGGTTTAGGGGGACTTTTGGGGCAGAGTCATGTTTTTTGGTGTTTTCTTCTGTTTCTTGGGGTGGTCCCGTTCTTTTTTGGGAAGTTTTTGAGGTGTTTGGGGGTCTCCGTTGGGTTTTGTTGTGTACTCGTTGGTCATCGTGGTGGAAAATGGTAAATTGTGGGTTTTGGAGAACATCAGGTAGGTTTAGGGTGGTTTTGGGATTGGATCCGTGCTTTTTGGGGATTTTCTTCCAGTTTATGGGTGATCCCTTTCTTTTTTGGGGTGTTTTTGACGTGTTTTGGTGTCTCCTTTTGGGTTTTCGTTTGGTTCATGTTGGTCATCATGGTGAAAATTGTAAATTTTTGGGGGGGGAATTTTCTTCCAGTTTTGGGGGTGATCCCGTTCTTTTTTGGGGTGTTTTTGACTTGTTTTGGGGTCTCCGTTGGGTTTTAGTTGGATTCTCGTTGGTCGTTAAGGTAAATGGGAGTGGATTGTGGGTTTTGAAGAAGATCAGGTGAGTTTAGGGTGGTTTTGTGGGGAAATTCATAGTTTTTGGTGTTTTTTCTTCTGATTCAGTTATGTTTTGGGGTGTTTTTGATGTGTTTTGGGGTCTCCATTGGTTTTTGTTGGGTTCTTGTTGTTCATCATGGTGAAAACGGGTAAATTGTGGGTATTGGAGAACATCAGGTAGGTTTAGGGGGACTTTTGGGGTGGATCAACGGCTTTTAGGGTTTTCTTCCAGTTTTGGGGGTGATCCCGCTTTTTTTTTGTGGTGTTTTTGACGTGTTCTGGGGTTTCCGTTGTGTTTTGTTGATTTCCTAATGTGTTTTAAGTTTGTTGGGAGTGGACTTTGGGATTTGGAGAACATCAGGTAGGTTTAGTGTGGTTTTGGGGTGGATCTATGTTTTTTGGGGGTTTTCTTTCTTTTTTAGGGGTTATCCTGTTCTTGTTTGGGGTGTTTTTGACTTGTTTTGGGGTCTCCGTTGGGTTTTAGTTGGTCCTTAAGGGAAATGGGAGTGGATTGTGGGTTTTGAAGAAGATCAGGTGAGTTTAGGGTGGTTTTGCGGGGAAATTCATAGTTTTTGGTGTTTTTTCTTCTGATTCAGTTCTTTTTTGGGGTGTTTTTGACGTGTTTTGGGGTTTCCGTTGGGTTTCGTTGAGTTCCTAATGGGTTTTATGGTGGTTGGGAGTGGACATTTGGATTTGGAGAACATCAGGTACGTTTAGAGTGGTTTTGGGATTGGATCCGTGCTTTTTGGGGTTTTCTTTGGTTTTGGGGGTGATCCTGTTCTTGTTTGGGGTGTTTTTGACGTGTTTTGGGTTCTCCGTTGGGTTTCGTTGTGTTTTCCGTGGTCATCATGGTGGAAAAGTGTAAATTGTGGGTTTTGGAGAACATCAGGTAAGTTTATGAGGACTTTTGGGGCAGATTCATGGTATTTGGGGTTTTCTTCTGTTTTTTCTAGTGATCCAGTTGGTTTTCGGCGTGTTTTTGACGTGTTTTGTGGTCTCCGTTGGGTTTCGTTGGGTTTTCCGTGGTCATCATGGTGGAAAAGTGTAAATTGTGGGTTTTGGAGAACATCAGGTAGATTTAGGGTGTTTTGGGGGTGGATCTATGGTTTTGGGGGATTTTGTTCCAGTTTTGGGGTGATCGAATTCATTTTTGGGGTGTTTCTGACGTGTTTTGGGTTCTTCGTTGGGTTTCGTTGGGTTTTCCGTTGTCATCATGGTGGAAAAGTGTAAATTGTGGGTTTTGGAGAACATCAGGTAGGTTTAGGGGGACTTTTGGGGTGGATTCATGATATATGGGGTTTTCTTCTGTTTTTTTTTTTTTTTTTTTTTTTTTTGGGGGGGGGTGATCCAATTCATTTTGGGGGTGTTTTTGACGTGTTTTGGGGTCTCCATTGGGTTTCGTTGCGTTTTCCGTGGTCATCATGGTGGAAAAGGGTAAATTGTTGGTTTTGGAGAACATCAGGTAGGTTTAGGTTGGTTTTGGGATTGGATCTATGGTTTTGGGGGATTTTCTTTTGTTTTTGGGGGTGATCCCGTTCTTTTTTGGGGTGTTTTTGACGTGTTTTGGGGTCTCCGTTGGTATTCCTTGGGTTTTATGTGGTCATGGTGGTGGAAAATTGTAAATTGTGGGTTTTGGAGAACTTCAGGTAGGTTTAGGGGAATTTTGGGGTGGATTCATGGTATTTGGTCTTTTCTTCTGTTTTTTTTTTGGGTGATCCTGTTCTTTTTTGGGGTGTTTATGACGTGTTTTGGGGTCTCCGTTGGGTTTTAGTTGGGTTCTTGTTGGTCATCATGGTGAAAAAGTGTAAATTGTGGCTTTTGGAGAACATCAGGTAGGTTTAGGGGGACTTTTGGGGCAGAGTCATGTTTTTTGGTGTTTTCTTCTGTTTCTTGGGGTGGTCCCGTTCTTTTTTGGGAAGTTTTTGAGGTGTTTGGGGGTCTCCGTTGGGTTTTGTTGTGTACTCGTTGGTCATCGTGGTGGAAAATGGTAAATTGTGGGTTTTGGAGAACATCAGGTAGGTTTAGGGTGGTTTTGGGATTGGATCCGTGCTTTTTGGGGATTTTCTTCCAGTTTATGGGTGATCCCTTTATTTTTGGGGTGTTTTTGACGTGTTTTGGTGTCTCGTTTTGGGTTTTCGTTTGGTTCATGTTGGTCATCCTGGTGAAAAAGTGTAAATTGTGGCTTTTGGAGAACATCAGGTAGGTTTAGGGGGACTTTTGGTGTGGATCTATGGCTTTTGGGGTTTTCTTTCGTTTTTAGGGTTAATCCCGTTCTTGTTTTGGGTGTTTTTGACGTGTTTTGGGGTCTCCGTTGGGTTTCGTTGGGTTTTCCATGGTCATGGTGGTGGAAAATTGTAAATTGTGGGTTTTGGAGATCATCAGGTAGGTTTAGGGTGGTTTTGGGGTGGATCTATGATTTTGAAGGATTTTCTTCCAATTTTGGGGGTGATCCCTTCCTTTTTTTTTTTTTTTTTTTTTTTTTTTTTTTTTTTGACGTGTTTTGTGGTCTCCGTTGGGTTTCGTTGGGTTTTCCATGGTCATCAATGTGGAAAAGTGTAAATTGTGGGTTTTGGAGAACTTCAGGTTGGTTTAGGGGGATTTTTGGTGTGGATCTATGGCTTTTGGGATTTTCTTTCGTTGTTGGGGTTGAACCAGTTCTTTTTTGGGGTGTTTTTGACGTTTTTGGGGTCTCCGTTGGGTTTTGTTGGGTTCTCGTTGGTCGTTAAGCTAAATGGGAGTGGATTGTGGGTTTTGAAGAAGATCAGGTGAGTTTAGGGTGATTTGGGAGGGAAATGCATAGTTTTGGTTTTTTTTCCTTCTGATCCAGTTCTTTTTTGGGGTGTTTTTGACGTGTTTTGGGGTTTCCGTTGCGTTTTGTTGAGTTCCTAATGGGTTTTATGGTGGGTGGGAGTGGATTTTGGGATTTGGAGAAGATCAGGTAGGTTTAAGGGTTTTCTTGGGGTTAAATCACGTATTTTCTTCTGATCCGGTTTGCTTTTGGGGTGTTTTTGACGTGTTTTGGGTTCTCCGTTGGGTTTCGTTGTGTTTTCCGTGGTCATCATGGTGGAAAAGTGTAAATTGTGGGTTTTGGAGAACATCAGGTAGGTTTATGAGGACTTTTGGGGCAGATTCATGGTATTTGGGGTTTTCTTCTGTTTTTTCTAGTGATCCAGTTGGTTTTCGGCGTGTTTTTGACGTGTTTTGTGGTCTCCGTTGGGTTTCGTTGGGTTTTCCGTGGTCATCATGGTGGAAAAGTGTAAATTGTGGGTTTTGGAGAACATCAGGTAGATTTAGGGTGTTTTGGGGGTGGATCTATGGTTTTGGGGGATTTTGTTCCAGTTTTGGGGTGATCGAATTCATTTTTGGGGTGTTTCTGATGTGTTTTGGGTTCTTCGTTGGGTTTCGTTGGGTTTTCTGTTGGCATCTTGGTGGAAAAGGGTAAATTGTGGGTTTTCGAGAACTTCAGGTAGGTTTAGGGGGACTTTTGGGGTGGATTCATGGTATTTGGGGTTTTCTTCTGTTTTTTGGGGTGATCCTGTTCTTTTTTGGGGTGTTTTTGACGTGTTTTGGGGTTGTCCGTTGGGTTTTGTTGGGTTCTCGTTGGTCATCATTGTGAAAAAGGGTAAATTGTGGGTTTTGGAGAACATCAGGTAGGCTTAGGGGGACTTTTGGGGTGGATCTATGGCATTTGGGTTTTTCTTCTGTTTTTGGGGGAGATCCTGTTCTTTTTTGTTTTTTGTTTTTTGTTTTTTTTGACATGTTTTTTGTCTCCATTGGGTTTCGTTGGGTTTTCCATGGTCATCATGGTGGAAAAGGGTAAATTTGTGGGTTTTGGAGAACATCAGGTAGGTTTAGGCTGGTTTTGGGATTGGATCTGTGCTTTTTGGGGATTTTCTTCCAGTTTATGGGTGATCCCTTTCTTTTTTGGGGTGTTTTTGACGTGTTTTGGTGTCTCCTTTTGGGTTTTCGTTTGGTTCATGTTGGTCATCATGGTGAAAATTGTAAATTTTTGGGGGGGGAATTTTCTTCCAGTTTTGGGGGTGATCCCGTTCTTTTTTGGGGTGTTTTTGACGTGTTTTGTGGTCTCCGTTGGGTTTCGTTGGGTTTTCCGTGGTCATCATGGTGGAAAAGTGTAAATTGTGGGTTTTGGAGAACATCAGGTAGATTTAGGGTGTTTTGGGGGTGGATCTATGGTTTTGGGGGATTTTGTTCCAGTTTTGGGGTGATCGAATTCATTTTTGGGGTGTTTCTGACGTGTTTTGGGTTCTTCGTTGGGTTTCGTTGGGTTTTCCGTTGTCATCATGGTGGAAAAGTGTAAATTGTGGGTTTTGGAGAACATCAGGTAGGTTTAGGGGGACTTTTGGGGTGGATTCATGATATATGGGGTTTTCTTCTGTTTTTTTTTTTTTTTTTTTTTTTTTGGGGGGGGTGATCCAATTCATTTTGGGGGTGTTTTTGACGTGTTTTGGGGTCTCCATTGGGTTTCGTTGCGTTTTCCGTGGTCATCATGGTGGAAAAGGGTAAATTGTTGGTTTTGGAGAACATCAGGTAGGTTTATGAGGACTTTTGGGGTGGATTCATGGTATTTGGTCTTTTCTTCTGTTTTTTTTTTGGGTGATCCTGTTCTTTTTTGGGGTGTTTATGACGTGTTTTGGGGTCTCCGTTGGGTTTTAGTTGGGTTCTTGTTGGTCATCATGGTGAAAAAGTGTAAATTGTGGCTTTTGGAGAACATCAGGTAGGTTTAGGGGGACTTTTGGGGCAGAGTCATGTTTTTTGGTGTTTTCTTCTGTTTCTTGGGGTGGTCCCGTTCTTTTTTGGGAAGTTTTTGAGGTGTTTGGGGGTCTCCGTTGGGTTTTGTTGTGTACTCGTTGGTCATCGTGGTGGAAAATGGTAAATTGTGGGTTTTGGAGAACATCAGGTAGGTTTAGGGTGGTTTTGGGATTGGATCCGTGCTTTTTGGGGATTTTCTTCCAGTTTATGGGTGATCCCTTTCTTTTTTGGGGTGTTTTTGACGTGTTTTGGTGTCTCCTTTTGGGTTTTCGTTTGGTTCATGTTGGTCATCATGGTGAAAATTGTAAATTTTTGGGGGGGGAATTTTCTTCCAGTGTTGGGGGTGATCCCGTTCTTTTTTGGGGTGTTTTTGACATGTTTTGGGGTCTCTGTTGGGTTTTGTTGGGTTCTTGTTTTTCATCATGTTGGAAAAGTTTAACTTGCGTGTTTTGGAGAACATCAGGTAGGTTTAGTGTCGTTTTGGGGTGGATCTATGTTTTTTGGGTTTTTCTTCCAGTTTTGGGGGTGATTCCGTTCTTGTTTAGGGTGTTTTTGACTTGTTTTGGGGTCTCCGTTGGGTTTTAGTTGGATTCTCGTTGGTCGTTAAGGTAAATGGGAGTGGATTGTGGGTTTTGAAGAAGATCAGGTGAGTTTAGGGTGATTTGGGAGGGAAATGCATAGTTTTGGTTTTTTTTTCTTCTGATCCAGTTCTTTTTTGGGGTGTTTTTGACGTGTTTTGGGGTTTCCGTTGCGTTTTGTTGAGTTCCTAATGGGTTTTATGGTGGGTGGGAGTGGATTTTGGGATTTGGAGAAGATCAGGTAGGTTTAAGGGTTTTCTTGGGGTTAAATCACGTATTTTCTTCTGATCCGGTTTGCTTTTGGGGTGTTTTTGACGTGTTTTGGGTTCTCCGTTGGGTTTCATTGGGTTTTCCGTGGTCATCATGGTGGAAAAGTGTAAATTGTGGGTTTTGGAGAACATCAGGTAGGTTTATGAGGACTTTTGGGGCAGATTCATGGTATTTGGGGTTTTCTTCTGTTTTTTCTAGTGATCCAGTTGGTTTTCGGCGTGTTTTTGACGTGTTTTGTGGTCTCCGTTGGGTTTCGTTGGGTTTTCCGTGGTCATCATGGTGGAAAAGTGTAAATTGTGGGTTTTGGAGAACATCAGGTAGATTTAGGGTGTTTTGGGGGTGGATCTATGGTTTTGGGGGATTTTGTTCCAGTTTTGGGGTGATCGAATTCATTTTTGGGGTGTTTCTGACGTGTTTTGGGTTCTTCGTTGGGTTTCGTTGGGTTTTCCGTTGTCATCATGGTGGAAAAGTGTAAATTGTGGGTTTTCGAGAACTTCAGGTAGGTTTAGGGGGACTTTTGGGGTGGATTCATGGTATTTGGGGTTTTCTTCTGTTTTTTGGGGTGATCCTGTTCTTTTTTGGGGTGTTTTTGACGTGTTTTGGGGTTGTCCGTTGGGTTTTGTTGGGTTCTCGTTGGTCATCATTGTGAAAAAGGGTAAATTGTGGGTTTTGGAGAACATCAGGTAGGCTTAGGGGGACTTTTGGGGTGGATCTATGGCATTTGGGTTTTTCTTCTGTTTTTGGGGGAGATCCTGTTCTTTTTTGTTTTTTGTTTTTTTTTTTGACATGTTTTTTGTCTCCATTGGGTTTCGTTGGGTTTTCCATGGTCATCATGGTGGAAAAGGGTAAATTTGTGGGTTTTGGAGAACATCAGGTAGGTTTAGGCTGGTTTTGGGATTGGATCTGTGCTTTTTGGGGATTTTCTTCCAGTTTATGGGTGATCCCTTTCTTTTTTGGGGTGTTTTTGACGTGTTTTGGTGTCTCCTTTTGGGTTTTCGTTTGGTTCATGTTGGTCATCATGGTGAAAATTGTAAATTTTTGGGGGGGGAATTTTCTTCCAGTTTTGGGGGTGATCCCGTTCTTTTTTGGGGTGTTTTTGACGTGTTTTGTGGTCTCCGTTGGGTTTCGTTGGGTTTTCCGTGGTCATCATGGTGGAAAAGTGTAAATTGTGGGTTTTGGAGAACATCAGGTAGATTTAGGGTGTTTTGGGGGTGGATCTATGGTTTTGGGGGATTTTGTTCCAGTTTTGGGGTGATCGAATTCATTTTTGGGGTGTTTCTGACGTGTTTTGGGTTCTTCGTTGGGTTTCGTTGGGTTTTCCGTTGTCATCATGGTGGAAAAGTGTAAATTGTGGGTTTTGGAGAACATCAGGTAGGTTTAGGGGGACTTTTGGGGTGGATTCATGATATATGGGGTTTTCTTCTGTTTTTTTTTTTTTTTTTTTTTTTTCTGGGGGGGGTGATCCAATTCATTTTGGGGGTGTTTGTGACGTGTTTTGGGGTCTCCATTGGGTTTCGTTGCGTTTTCCGTGGTCATCATGGTGGAAAAGGGTAAATTGTTGGTTTTGGAGAACATCAGGTAGGTTTATGAGGACTTTTGGGGTGGATTCATGGTATTTGGTCTTTTCTTCTGGTTTTTTTTTGGGTGATCCTGTTCTTTTTTGGGGTGTTTATGACGTGTTTTGGGGTCTCCGTTGGGTTTTAGTTGGGTTCTTGTTGGTCATCATGGTGAAAAAGTGTAAATTGTGGCTTTTGGAGAACATCAGGTAGGTTTAGGGGGACTTTTGGGGCAGAGTCATGTTTTTTGGTGTTTTCTTCTGTTTCTTGGGGTGGTCCCGTTCTTTTTTGGGAAGTTTTTGAGGTGTTTGGGGGTCTCCGTTGGGTTTTGTTGTGTACTCGTTGGTCATCGTGGTGGAAAATGGTAAATTGTGGGTTTTGGAGAACATCAGGTAGGTTTAGGGTGGTTTTGGGATTGGATCCGTGCTTTTTGGGGATTTTCTTCCAGTTTATGGGTGATCCCTTTCTTTTTTGGGGTGTTTTTGACGTGTTTTGGTGTCTCCTTTTGGGTTTTCGTTTGGTTCATGTTGGTCATCATGGTGAAAATTGTAAATTTTTGGGGGGGGAATTTTCTTCCAGTTTTGGGGGTGATCCCGTTCTTTTTTGGGGTGTTTTTGACATGTTTTGGGGTCTCTGTTGGGTTTTGTTGGGTTCTTGTTTTTCATCATGTTGGAAAAGTTTAACTTGCGTGTTTTGGAGAACATCAGGTAGGTTTAGTGTCGTTTTGGGGTGGATCTATGTTTTTTGGGGATTTTCTTCCAGTTTTGGGGGTGATTCCGTTCTTGTTTAGGGTGTTTTTGACTTGTTTTGGGGTCTCCGTTGGGTTTTAGTTGGATTCTCGTTGGTCGTTAAGGTAAATGGGAGTGGATTGTGGGTTTTGAAGAAGATCAGGTGAGTTTAGGGTGATTTGGGAGGGAAATGCATAGTTTTGGTTTTTTTTTCTTCTGATCCAGTTCTTTTTTGGGGTGTTTTTGACGTGTTTTGGGGTTTCCGTTGCGTTTTGTTGAGTTCCTAATGGGTTTTATGGTGGGTGGGAGTGGATTTTGGGATTTGGAGAAGATCAGGTAGGTTTAAGGGTTTTCTTGGGGTTAAATCACGTATTTTCTTCTGATCCGGTTTGCTTTTGGGGTGTTTTTGACGTGTTTTGGGTTCTCCGTTGGGTTTCATTGGGTTTTCCGTGGTCATCATGGTGGAAAAGTGTAAATTGTGGGTTTTGGAGAACATCAGGTAGGTTTATGAGGACTTTTGGGGCAGATTCATGGTATTTGGGGTTTTCTTCTGTTTTTTCTAGTGATCCAGTTGGTTTTCGGCGTGTTTTTGACGTGTTTTGTGGTCTCCGTTGGGTTTCGTTGGGTTTTCCGTGGTCATCATGGTGGAAAAGTGTAAATTGTGGGTTTTGGAGAACATCAGGTAGATTTAGGGTGTTTTGGGGGTGGATCTATGGTTTTGGGGGATTTTGTTCCAGTTTTGGGGTGATCGAATTCATTTTTGGGGTGTTTCTGACGTGTTTTGGGTTCTTCGTTGGGTTTCGTTGGGTTTTCCGTTGTCATCATGGTGGAAAAGTGTAAATTGTGGGTTTTCGAGAACTTCAGGTAGGTTTAGGGGGACTTTTGGGGTGGATTCATGGTATTTGGGGTTTTCTTCTGTTTTTTGGGGTGATCCTGTTCTTTTTTGGGGTGTTTTTGACGTGTTTTGGGGTTGTCCGTTGGGTTTTGTTGGGTTCTCGTTGGTCATCATTGTGAAAAAGGGTAAATTGTGGGTTTTGGAGAACATCAGGTAGGCTTAGGGGGACTTTTGGGGTGGATCTATGGCATTTGGGTTTTTCTTCTGTTTTTGGGGGAGATCCTGTTCTTTTTTGTTTTTTGTTTTTTTTTTTGACATGTTTTTTGTCTCCATTGGGTTTCGTTGGGTTTTCCATGGTCATCATGGTGGAAAAGGGTAAATTTGTGGGTTTTGGAGAACATCAGGTAGGTTTAGGCTGGTTTTGGGATTGGATCTGTGCTTTTTGGGGATTTTCTTCCAGTTTATGGGTGATCCCTTTCTTTTTTGGGGTGTTTTTGACGTGTTTTGGTGTCTCCTTTTGGGTTTTCGTTTGGTTCATGTTGGTCATCATGGTGAAAATTGTAAATTTTTGGGGGGGGAATTTTCTTCCAGTTTTGGGGGTGATCCCGTTCTTTTTTGGGGTGTTTTTGACGTGTTTTGTGGTCTCCGTTGGGTTTCGTTGGGTTTTCCGTGGTCATCATGGTGGAAAAGTGTAAATTGTGGGTTTTGGAGAACATCAGGTAGATTTAGGGTGTTTTGGGGGTGGATCTATGGTTTTGGGGGATTTTGTTCCAGTTTTGGGGTGATCGAATTCATTTTTGGGGTGTTTCTGACGTGTTTTGGGTTCTTCGTTGGGTTTCGTTGGGTTTTCCGTTGTCATCATGGTGGAAAAGTGTAAATTGTGGGTTTTGGAGAACATCAGGTAGGTTTAGGGGGACTTTTGGGGTGGATTCATGATATATGGGGTTTTCTTCTGTTTTTTTTTTTTTTTTTTTTTTTTTTGGGGGGGGTGATCCAATTCATTTTGGGGGTGTTTGTGACGTGTTTTGGGGTCTCCATTGGGTTTCGTTGCGTTTTCCGTGGTCATCATGGTGGAAAAGGGTAAATTGTTGGTTTTGGAGAACATCAGGTAGGTTTATGAGGACTTTTGGGGTGGATTCATGGTATTTGGTCTTTTCTTCTGGTTTTTTTTTGGGTGATCCTGTTCTTTTTTGGGGTGTTTATGACGTGTTTTGGGGTCTCCGTTGGGTTTTAGTTGGGTTCTTGTTGGTCATCATGGTGAAAAAGTGTAAATTGTGGCTTTTGGAGAACATCAGGTAGGTTTAGGGGGACTTTTGGGGCAGAGTCATGTTTTTTGGTGTTTTCTTCTGTTTCTTGGGGTGGTCCCGTTCTTTTTTGGGAAGTTTTTGAGGTGTTTGGGGGTCTCCGTTGGGTTTTGTTGTGTACTCGTTGGTCATCGTGGTGGAAAATGGTAAATTGTGGGTTTTGGAGAACATCAGGTAGGTTTAGGGTGGTTTTGGGATTGGATCCGTGCTTTTTGGGGATTTTCTTCCAGTTTATGGGTGATCCCTTTCTTTTTTGGGGTGTTTTTGACGTGTTTTGGTGTCTCCTTTTGGGTTTTCGTTTGGTTCATGTTGGTCATCATGGTGAAAATTGTAAATTTTTGGGGGGGGAATTTTCTTCCAGTTTTGGGGGTGATCCCGTTCTTTTTTGGGGTGTTTTTGACATGTTTTGGGGTCTCTGTTGGGTTTTGTTGGGTTCTTGTTTTTCATCATGTTGGAAAAGTTTAACTTGCGTGTTTTGGAGAACATCAGGTAGGTTTAGTGTCGTTTTGGGGTGGATCTATGTTTTTTGGGGATTTTCTTCCAGTTTTGGGGGTGATTCCGTTCTTGTTTAGGGTGTTTTTGACTTGTTTTGGGGTCTCCGTTGGGTTTTAGTTGGATTCTCGTTGGTCGTTAAGGTAAATGGGAGTGGATTGTGGGTTTTGAAGAAGATCAGGTGAGTTTAGGGTGATTTGGGAGGGAAATGCATAGTTTTGGTTTTTTTTTCTTCTGATCCAGTTCTTTTTTGGGGTGTTTTTGACGTGTTTTGGGGTTTCCGTTGCGTTTTGTTGAGTTCCTAATGGGTTTTATGGTGGGTGGGAGTGGATTTTGGGATTTGGAGAAGATCAGGTAGGTTTAAGGGTTTTCTTGGGGTTAAATCACGTATTTTCTTCTGATCCGGTTTGCTTTTGGGGTGTTTTTGACGTGTTTTGGGTTCTCCGTTGGGTTTCATTGGGTTTTCCGTGGTCATCATGGTGGAAAAGTGTAAATTGTGGGTTTTGGAGAACATCAGGTAGGTTTATGAGGACTTTTGGGGCAGATTCATGGTATTTGGGGTTTTCTTCTGTTTTTTCTAGTGATCCAGTTGGTTTTCGGCGTGTTTTTGACGTGTTTTGTGGTCTCCGTTGGGTTTCGTTGGGTTTTCCGTGGTCATCATGGTGGAAAAGTGTAAATTGTGGGTTTTGGAGAACATCAGGTAGATTTAGGGTGTTTTGGGGGTGGATCTATGGTTTTGGGGGATTTTGTTCCAGTTTTGGGGTGATCGAATTCATTTTTGGGGTGTTTCTGATGTGTTTTGGGTTCTTCGTTGGGTTTCGTTGGGTTTTCTGTTGGCATCTTGGTGGAAAAGGGTAAATTGTGGGTTTTCGAGAACTTCAGGTAGGTTTAGGGGGACTTTTGGGGTGGATTCATGGTATTTGGGGTTTTCTTCTGTTTTTTGGGGTGATCCTGTTCTTTTTTGGGGTGTTTTTGACGTGTTTTGGGGTTGTCCGTTGGGTTTTGTTGGGTTCTCGTTGGTCATCATTGTGAAAAAGGGTAAATTGTGGGTTTTGGAGAACATCAGGTAGGCTTAGGGGGACTTTTGGGGTGGATCTATGGCATTTGGGTTTTTCTTCTGTTTTTGGGGGAGATCCTGTTCTTTTTTGTTTTTTGTTTTTTTTTTTGACATGTTTTTTGTCTCCATTGGGTTTCGTTGGGTTTTCCATGGTCATCATGGTGGAAAAGGGTAAATTTGTGGGTTTTGGAGAACATCAGGTAGGTTTAGGCTGGTTTTGGGATTGGATCTGTGCTTTTTGGGGATTTTCTTCCAGTTTATGGGTGATCCCTTTCTTTTTTGGGGTGTTTTTGACGTGTTTTGGTGTCTCCTTTTGGGTTTTCGTTTGGTTCATGTTGGTCATCATGGTGAAAATTGTAAATTTTTGGGGGGGGAATTTTCTTCCAGTTTTGGGGGTGATCCCGTTCTTTTTTGGGGTGTTTTTGACGTGTTTTGTGGTCTCCGTTGGGTTTCGTTGGGTTTTCCGTGGTCATCATGGTGGAAAAGTGTAAATTGTGGGTTTTGGAGAACATCAGGTAGATTTAGGGTGTTTTGGGGGTGGATCTATGGTTTTGGGGGATTTTGTTCCAGTTTTGGGGTGATCGAATTCATTTTTGGGGTGTTTCTGACGTGTTTTGGGTTCTTCGTTGGGTTTCGTTGGGTTTTCCGTTGTCATCATGGTGGAAAAGTGTAAATTGTGGGTTTTGGAGAACATCAGGTAGGTTTAGGGGGACTTTTGGGGTGGATTCATGATATATGGGGTTTTCTTCTGTTTTTTTTTTTTTTTTTTTTTTTTTGGGGGGGGTGATCCAATTCATTTTGGGGGTGTTTGTGACGTGTTTTGGGGTCTCCATTGGGTTTCGTTGCGTTTTCCGTGGTCATCATGGTGGAAAAGGGTAAATTGTTGGTTTTGGAGAACATCAGGTAGGTTTATGAGGACTTTTGGGGTGGATTCATGGTATTTGGTCTTTTCTTCTGGTTTTTTTTTGGGTGATCCTGTTCTTTTTTGGGGTGTTTATGACGTGTTTTGGGGTCTCCGTTGGGTTTTATTTGGGTTCTTGTTGGTCATCATGGTGAAAAAGTGTAAATTGTGGCTTTTGGAGAACATCAGGTAGGTTTAGGGGGACTTTTGGGGCAGAGTCATGTTTTTTGGTGTTTTCTTCTGTTTCTTGGGGTGGTCCCGTTCTTTTTTGGGAAGTTTTTGAGGTGTTTGGGGGTCTCCGTTGGGTTTTGTTGTGTACTCGTTGGTCATCGTGGTGGAAAATGGTAAATTGTGGGTTTTGGAGAACATCAGGTAGGTTTAGGGTGGTTTTGGGATTGGATCCGTGCTTTTTGGGGATTTTCTTCCAGTTTATGGGTGATCCCTTTCTTTTTTGGGGTGTTTTTGACGTGTTTTGGTGTCTCCTTTTGGGTTTTCGTTTGGTTCATGTTGGTCATCATGGTGAAAATTGTAAATTTTTGGGGGGGGAATTTTCTTCCAGTTTTGGGGGTGATCCCGTTCTTTTTTGGGGTGTTTTTGACATGTTTTGGGGTCTCTGTTGGGTTTTGTTGGGTTCTTGTTTTTCATCATGTTGGAAAAGTTTAACTTGCGTGTTTTGGAGAACATCAGGTAGGTTTAGTGTCGTTTTGGGGTGGATCTATGTTTTTTGGGGATTTTCTTCCAGTTTTGGGGGTGATTCCGTTCTTGTTTAAGGTGTTTTTGACTTGTTTTGGGGTCTCCGTTGGGTTTTAGTTGGATTCTCGTTGGTCGTTAAGGTAAATGGGAGTGGATTGTGGGTTTTGAAGAAGATCAGGTGAGTTTAGGGTGGTTTTGTGGGGAAATTCATAGTTTTTGGTGTTTTTTGTTCTGATTCAGTTATTTTTTGGGGTGTTTTTGATGTGTTTTGGGGTCTCCGTTGGTTTTTGTTGGGTTCTTGTTGTTCATCATGGTGAAAACGGGTAAATTGTGGGTATTGGAGAACATCAGGTAGGTTTAGGGGGACTTTTGGGGTGGATCAACGGCTTTTAGGGTTTTCTTCCAGTTTTGGGGGTGATCCCGCTTTTTTTTGTGGTGTTTTTAACGTGTTTTGGGGTTTCCGTTGTGTTTTGTTGATTTCCTAATGTGTTTTAAGTTTGTTGGGAGTGGACTTTGGGATTTGGAGAACATCAGGTAGGTTTAGTGTGGTTTTGGGGTGGATCTATGTTTTTTTGGGGTTTTCTTTCTTTTTTTAGGGGTTATCCTGTTCTTGTTTGGGGTGTTTTTGACTTGTTTTGGGGTCTCCGTTGGGTTTTAGTTGGTCCTTAAGGGAAATGGGAGTGGATTGTGGGTTTTGAAGAAGATCAGGTGAGTTTAGGGTGGTTTTGCGGGGAAATTCATAGTTTTTGGTGTTTTTTCTTCTGATTCAGTTCTTTTTTGGGGTGTTTTTGACGTGTTTTGGGGTTTCCGTTGGGTTTCGTTGAGTTCCTAATGGGTTTTATGGTGGTTGGGAGTGGACATTTGGATTTGGAGAACATCAGGTACGTTTAGAGTGGTTTTGGGATTGGATCCGTGCTTTTTGGGGTTTTCTTTGGTTTTGGGGGTGATCCTGTTCTTGTTTGGGGTGTTTTTGACGTGTTTTGGGTTCTCCGTTGGGTTTCGTTGTGTTTTCCGTGGTCATCATGGTGGAAAAGTGTAAATTGTGGGTTTTGGAGAACATCAGGTAGGTTTATGAGGACTTTTGGGGCAGATTCATGGTATTTGGGGTTTTCTTCTGTTTTTTCTAGTGATCCAGTTGGTTTTCGGCGTGTTTTTGACGTGTTTTGTGGTCTCCGTTGGGTTTCGTTGGGTTTTCCGTGGTCATCATGGTGGAAAAGTGTAAATTGTGGGTTTTGGAGAACATCAGGTAGATTTAGGGTGTTTTGGGGGTGGATCTATGGTTTTGGGGGATTTTGTTCCAGTTTTGGGGTGATCGAATTCATTTTTGGGGTGTTTCTGACGTGTTTTGGGTTCTTCGTTGGGTTTCGTTGGGTTTTCCGTTGTCATCATGGTGGAAAAGTGTAAATTGTGGGTTTTGGAGAACATCAGGTAGGTTTAGGGGGACTTTTGGGGTGGATTCATGATATATGGGGTTTTCTTCTGTTTTTTTTTTTTTTTTTTTTTTTTTTGGGGGGGGTGATCCAATTCATTTTGGGGGTGTTTTTGACGTGTTTTGGGGTCTCCATTGGGTTTCGTTGCGTTTTCCGTGGTCATCATGGTGGAAAAGGGTAAATTGTTGGTTTTGGAGAACATCAGGTAGGTTTAGGTTGGTTTTGGGATTGGATCTATGGTTTTGGGGGATTTTCTTTTGTTTTTGGGGGTGATCCCGTTCTTTTTTGGGGTGTTTTTGACGTGTTTTGGGGTCTCCGTTGGTATTCCTTGGGTTTTATGTGGTCATGGTGGTGGAAAATTGTAAATTGTGGGTTTTGGAGAACTTCAGGTAGGTTTAGGGGAATTTTGGGGTGGATTCATGGTATTTGGTCTTTTCTTCTGTTTTTTTTTTGGGTGATCCTGTTCTTTTTTGGGGTGTTTATGACGTGTTTTGGGGTCTCCGTTGGGTTTTAGTTGGGTTCTTGTTGGTCATCATGGTGAAAAAGTGTAAATTGTGGCTTTTGGAGAACATCAGGTAGGTTTAGGGGGACTTTTGGGGCAGAGTCATGTTTTTTGGTGTTTTCTTCTGTTTCTTGGGGTGGTCCCGTTCTTTTTTGGGAAGTTTTTGAGGTGTTTGGGGGTCTCCGTTGGGTTTTGTTGTGTACTCGTTGGTCATCGTGGTGGAAAATGGTAAATTGTGGGTTTTGGAGAACATCAGGTAGGTTTAGGGTGGTTTTGGGATTGGATCCGTGCTTTTTGGGGATTTTCTTCCAGTTTATGGGTGATCCCTTTATTTTTGGGGTGTTTTTGACGTGTTTTGGTGTCTCGTTTTGGGTTTTCGTTTGGTTCATGTTGGTCATCCTGGTGAAAAAGTGTAAATTGTGGCTTTTGGAGAACATCAGGTAGGTTTAGGGGGACTTTTGGTGTGGATCTATGGCTTTTGGGGTTTTCTTTCCTTTTTAGGGTTTATCCCGTTCTTGTTTTGGGTGTTTTTGACGTGTTTTGGTGTCTCCTTTTGGGTTTTCGTTTGGTTCATGTTGGTCATCATGGTGAAAATTGTAAATTTTTGGGGGGGGAATTTTCTTCCAGTTTTGGGGGTGATCCCGTTCTTTTTTGGGGTGTTTTTGACGTGTTTTGTGGTCTCCGTTGGGTTTCGTTGGGTTTTCCGTGGTCATCATGGTGGAAAAGTGTAAATTGTGGGTTTTGGAGAACATCAGGTAGATTTAGGGTGTTTTGGGGGTGGATCTATGGTTTTGGGGGATTTTGTTCCAGTTTTGGGGTGATCGAATTCATTTTTGGGGTGTTTCTGACGTGTTTTGGGTTCTTCGTTGGGTTTCGTTGGGTTTTCCGTTGTCATCATGGTGGAAAAGTGTAAATTGTGGGTTTTGGAGAACATCAGGTAGGTTTAGGGGGACTTTTGGGGTGGATTCATGATATATGGGGTTTTCTTCTGTTTTTTTTTTTTTTTTTTTTTTTTTGGGGGGGGTGATCCAATTCATTTTGGGGGTGTTTGTGACGTGTTTTGGGGTCTCCATTGGGTTTCGTTGCGTTTTCCGTGGTCATCATGGTGGAAAAGGGTAAATTGTTGGTTTTGGAGAACATCAGGTAGGTTTATGAGGACTTTTGGGGTGGATTCATGGTATTTGGTCTTTTCTTCTGTTTTTTTTTTGGGTGATCCTGTTCTTTTTTGGGGTGTTTATGACGTGTTTTGGGGTCTCCGTTGGGTTTTATTTGGGTTCTTGTTGGTCATCATGGTGAAAAAGTGTAAATTGTGGCTTTTGGAGAACATCAGGTAGGTTTAGGGGGACTTTTGGGGCAGAGTCATGTTTTTTGGTGTTTTCTTCTGTTTCTTGGGGTGGTCCCGTTCTTTTTTGGGAAGTTTTTGAGGTGTTTGGGGGTCTCCGTTGGGTTTTGTTGTGTACTCGTTGGTCATCGTGGTGGAAAATGGTAAATTGTGGGTTTTGGAGAACATCAGGTAGGTTTAGGGTGGTTTTGGGATTGGATCCGTGCTTTTTGGGGATTTTCTTCCAGTTTATGGGTGATCCCTTTCTTTTTTGGGGTGTTTTTGACGTGTTTTGGTGTCTCCTTTTGGGTTTTCGTTTGGTTCATGTTGGTCATCATGGTGAAAATTGTAAATTTTTGGGGGGGGAATTTTCTTCCAGTTTTGGGGGTGATCCCGTTCTTTTTTGGGGTGTTTTTGACATGTTTTGGGGTCTCCGTTGGGTTTTGTTGGGTTCTTGTTTTTCATCATGTTGGAAAAGTTTAACTTGCGTGTTTTGGAGAACATCAGGTAGGTTTAGTGTCGTTTTGGGGTGGATCTATGTTTTTTGGGGATTTTCTTCCAGTTTTGGGGGTGATTCCGTTCTTGTTTGGGGTGTTTTTGACTTGTTTTGGGGTCTCCGTAGGGTTTTAGTTGGATTCTCGTTGGTCGTTAAGGTAAATGGGAGTGGATTGTGGGTTTTGAAGAAGATCAGGTGAGTTTAGGGTGGTTTTGTGGGGAAATTCATAGTTTTTGGTGTTTTTTGTTCTGATTCAGTTATTTTTTGGGGTGTTTTTGATGTGTTTTGGGGTCTCCGTTGGTTTTTGTTGGGTTCTTGTTGTTCATCATGGTGAAAACGGGTAAATTGTGGGTATTGGAGAACATCAGGTAGGTTTAGGGGGACTTTTGGGGTGGATCAACGGCTTTTAGGGTTTTCTTCCAGTTTTGGGGGTGATCCCGCTTTTTTTTGTGGTGTTTTTAACGTGTTTTGGGGTTTCCGTTGTGTTTTGTTGATTTCCTAATGTGTTTTAAGTTTGTTGGGAGTGGACTTTGGGATTTGGAGAACATCAGGTAGGTTTAGTGTGGTTTTGGGGTGGATCTATGTTTTTTTGGGGTTTTCTTTCTTTTTTTAGGGGTTATCCTGTTCTTGTTTGGGGTGTTTTTGACTTGTTTTGGGGTCTCCGTTGGGTTTTAGTTGGTCCTTAAGGGAAATGGGAGTGGATTGTGGGTTTTGAAGAAGATCAGGTGAGTTTAGGGTGGTTTTGCGGGGAAATTCATAGTTTTTGGTGTTTTTTCTTCTGATTCAGTTCTTTTTTGGGGTGTTTTTGACGTGTTTTGGGGTTTCCGTTGGGTTTCGTTGAGTTCCTAATGGGTTTTATGGTGGTTGGGAGTGGACATTTGGATTTGGAGAACATCAGGTACGTTTAGAGTGGTTTTGGGATTGGATCCGTGCTTTTTGGGGTTTTCTTTGGTTTTGGGGGTGATCCTGTTCTTGTTTGGGGTGTTTTTGACGTGTTTTGGGTTCTCCGTTGGGTTTCGTTGTGTTTTCCGTGGTCATCATGGTGGAAAAGTGTAAATTGTGGGTTTTGGAGAACATCAGGTAGGTTTATGAGGACTTTTGGGGCAGATTCATGGTATTTGGGGTTTTCTTCTGTTTTTTCTAGTGATCCAGTTGGTTTTCGGCGTGTTTTTGACGTGTTTTGTGGTCTCCGTTGGGTTTCGTTGGGTTTTCCGTGGTCATCATGGTGGAAAAGTGTAAATTGTGGGTTTTGGAGAACATCAGGTAGATTTAGGGTGTTTTGGGGGTGGATCTATGGTTTTGGGGGATTTTGTTCCAGTTTTGGGGTGATCGAATTCATTTTTGGGGTGTTTCTGACGTGTTTTGGGTTCTTCGTTGGGTTTCGTTGGGTTTTCCGTTGTCATCATGGTGGAAAAGTGTAAATTGTGGGTTTTGGAGAACATCAGGTAGGTTTAGGGGGACTTTTGGGGTGGATTCATGATATATGGGGTTTTCTTCTGTTTTTTTTTTTTTTTTTTTTTTTTGGGGGGGGTGATCCAATTCATTTTGGGGGTGTTTTTGACGTGTTTTGGGGTCTCCATTGGGTTTCGTTGCGTTTTCCGTGGTCATCATGGTGGAAAAGGGTAAATTGTTGGTTTTGGAGAACATCAGGTAGGTTTAGGTTGGTTTTGGGATTGGATCTATGGTTTTGGGGGATTTTCTTTTGTTTTTGGGGGTGATCCCGTTCTTTTTTGGGATGTTTTTGACGTGTTTTGGGGTCTCCGTTGGTATTCCTTGGGTTTTATGTGGTCATGGTGGTGGAAAATTGTAAATTGTGGGTTTTGGAGAACTTCAGGTAGGTTTAGGGGAATTTTGGGGTGGATTCATGGTATTTGGTCTTTTCTTCTGTTTTTTTTTTGGGTGATCCTGTTCTTTTTTGGGGTGTTTATGACGTGTTTTGGGGTCTCCGTTGGGTTTTAGTTGGGTTCTTGTTGGTCATCATGGTGAAAAAGTGTAAATTGTGGCTTTTGGAGAACATCAGGTAGGTTTAGGGGGACTTTTGGGGCAGAGTCATGTTTTTTGGTGTTTTCTTCTGTTTCTTGGGGTGGTCCCGTTCTTTTTTGGGAAGTTTTTGAGGTGTTTGGGGGTCTCCGTTGGGTTTTGTTGTGTACTCGTTGGTCATCGTGGTGGAAAATGGTAAATTGTGGGTTTTGGAGAACATCAGGTAGGTTTAGGGTGGTTTTGGGATTGGATCCGTGCTTTTTGGGGATTTTCTTCCAGTTTATGGGTGATCCCTTTATTTTTGGGGTGTTTTTGACGTGTTTTGGTGTCTCGTTTTGGGTTTTCGTTTGGTTCATGTTGGTCATCCTGGTGAAAAAGTGTAAATTGTGGCTTTTGGAGAACATCAGGTAGGTTTAGGGGGACTTTTGGTGTGGATCTATGGCTTTTGGGGTTTTCTTTCGTTTTTAGGGTTTATCCCGTTCTTGTTTTGGGTGTTTTTGACGTGTTTTGGGGTCTCCGTTGGGTTTCGTTGGGTTTTCCATGGTCATGGTGGTGGAAAATTGTAAATTGTGGGTTTTGGAGATCATCAGGTAGGTTTAGGGTGGTTTTGGGGTGGATCTATGATTTTGAAGGATTTTCTTCCAATTTTGGGGGTGATCCCTTTTTTTTTTTTTTTTTTTTTTTTTTTTTTTTTTTTTTTTGACGTGTTTTGGGGTCTCCGTTGGGTTTCGTTGGGTTTTCCATGGTCATGGTGGTGGAAAATTGTAAATTGTGGGTTTTGGAGATCATCAGGTAGGTTTAGGGTGGTTTTGGTGTGGATCTATGATTTTGAAGGATTTTCTTCCAATTTTGGGGGTGATCCCTTTTTTTTTTTTTTTTTTTTTTTTTTTTTTTTTTTTTTTTTTTTTTGACGTGTTTTGTGGTCTCCGTTGGGTTTCGTTGGGTTTTCCATGGTCATCAATGTGGAAAAGTGTAAATTGTGGGTTTTGGAGAACTTCAGGTTGGTTTAGGGGGATTTTTGGTGTGGATCTATGGCTTTTGGGGTTTTGTTTCGTTGTTGGGGTTGAACCAGTTCTTTTTTGGGGTGTTTTTGACGTTTTTGGGGTCTCCGTTGGGTTTTGTTGGGTTCTCGTTGGTCGTTAAGCTAAATGGGAGTGGATTGTGGGTTTTGAAGAAGATCAGGTGAGTTTAGGGTGATTTGGGAGGGAAATGCATAGTTTTGTTTTTTTTTTCTTCTGATCCAGTTCTTTTTTGGGGTGTTTTTGATGTGTTTTGGGGTCTCCGTTGGTTTTTGTTGGGTTCTTGTTGTTCATCATGGTGAAAACGGGTAAACTGTGGGTATTGGAGAACATCAGGTAGGTTTAGGGGGACTTTTGGGGTGGATCAACGGCTTTTAGGGTTTTCTTCCAGTTTTGGGGGTGATCCCGCTTTTTTTTGTGGTGTTTTTGATGTGTTTTGGGGTTTCCGTTGTGTTTTGTTGATTTCCTAATGTGTTTTAAGTTTGTTGGGAGTGGACTTTGGGATTTGGAGAACATCAGGTAGGTTTAGTGTGGTTTTGGGGTGGATCTATGTTTTTTGGGGATTTTCTTCCAGTTTTGGGGGTGATTCCGTTCTTGTTTGGGGTGTTTTTGACTTGTTTTGGGGTCTCCGTTGGGTTTTAGTTGGTCCTTAAGGGAAATGGGAGTGGATTGTGGGTTTTGAAGAAGATCAGGTGAGTTTAGGGTGGTTTTGCGGGGAAATTCATAGTTTTTGGTGTTTTTTCTTCTGATTCAGTTCTTTTTTGGGGTGTTTTTGAGGTGTTTTGGGGTTTCCGTTGGGTTTCGTTGAGTTCCTAATGGGTTTTATGGTGGTTGGGAGTGGACATTTGGATTTGGAGAACATCAGGTACGTTTAGAGTGGTTTTGGGATTGGATCCGTGCTTTTTGGGGTTTTCTTTGGTTTTGGGGGTGATCCTGTTCTTGTTTGGGGTGTTTTTGACGTGTTTTGGGTTCTCCGTTGGGTTTCGTTGTGTTTTCCGTGGTCATCATGGTGGAAAAGTGTAAATTGTGGGTTTTGGAGAACATCAGGTAGGTTTATGAGGACTTTTGGGGCAGATTCATGGTTTTTAGGGTTTTCTTCTGTTTTTTCTAGTGATCCAGTTGGTTTTCGGCGTGTTTTTGACATGTTTTGTGGTCTCCGTTGGGTTTCGTTGGGTTTTCCGTGGTCATCATGGTGGAAAAGTGTAAATTGTGGGTTTTGGAGAATATCAGGTAGATTTAGGGTGTTTTGGGGGTGGATCTATGGTTTTGGGGGATTTTGTTCCAGTTTTGGGGTGATCGAATTCATTTTTGGGGTGTTTCTGACGTGTTTTGGGTTCTTCGTTGGGTTTCGTTGTGTTTTCCGTTGTCATCATGGTGGAAAAGTGTAAATTGTGGGTTTTGGAGAACATCAGGTAGGTTTAGGGGGACTTTTGGGGTGGATTCATGATATATGGGGTTTTCTTCTGTTTTTTTTTTTTTTTTTTTTTTTTTTGGGGGGGGTGATCCAATTCATTTTGGGGGTGTTTTTGACGTGTTTTGGGGTCTCCATTGGGTTTCGTTGGGTTTTCCGTTGTCATCATGGTGGAAAAGTGTAAATTGTGGGTTTTGGAGAACATCAGGTAGATTTAGGGTGTTTTGGGGGTGGATCTATGGTTTTGGGGGATTTTGTTCCAGTTTTGGGGTGATCGAATTCATTTTTGGGGTGTTTCTGACGTGTTTTGGGTTCTTCGTTGGGTTTCGTTGGGTTTTCCGTTGTCATCATGGTGGAAAAGTGTAAATTGTGGGTTTTGGAGAACATCAGGTAGGTTTAGGGGGACTTTTGGGGTGGATTCATGATATATGGGGTTTTCTTCTGTTTTTTTTTTTTTTTTTTTTTTTTTTTGGGGGGGGTGATCCAATTCATTTTGGGGGTGTTTTTGACGTGTTTTGGGGTCTCCATTGGGTTTCGTTGGGTTTTCCGTGGTCATCATGGTGGAAAAGGGTAAATTGTTGGTTTTGGAGAACATCAGGTAGGTTTAGGTTGGTTTTGGGATTGGATCTATGGTTTTGGGGGATTTTCTTTTGTTTTTGGGGGTGATCCCGTTCTTTTTTGGGGTGTTTTTGACGTGTTTTGGGGTCTCCGTTGGTATTCCTTGGGTTTTATGTGGTCATGGTGGTGGAAAATTGTAAATTGTGGGTTTTGGAGAACTTCAGGTAGGTTTAGGGGAATTTTGGGGTGGATTCATGGTATTTGGTCTTTTCTTCTGTTTTTTTTTTGGGTGATCCTGTTCTTTTTTGGGGTGTTTATGACGTGTTTTGGGGTCTCCGTTGGGTTTTAGTTGGGTTCTTGTTGGTCATCATGGTGAAAAAGTGTAAATTGTGGCTTTTGGAGAACATCAGGTAGGTTTAGGGGGACTTTTGGGGCAGAGTCATGTTTTTTGGTGTTTTCTTCTGTTTCTTGGGGTGGTCCCGTTCTTTTTTGGGAAGTTTTTGAGGTGTTTGGGGGTCTCCGTTGGGTTTTGTTGTGTACTCGTTGGTCATCGTGGTGGAAAATGGTAAATTGTGGGTTTTGGAGAACATCAGGTAGGTTTAGGGTGGTTTTGGGATTGGATCCGTGCTTTTTGGGGATTTTCTTCCAGTTTATGGGTGATCCCTTTATTTTTGGGGTGTTTTTGACGTGTTTTGGTGTCTCGTTTTGGGTTTTCGTTTGGTTCATGTTGGTCATCCTGGTGAAAAAGTGTAAGTTGTGGCTTTTGGAGAACATCAGGTAGGTTTACAGAATCACAGAATCACAGAATTTTCTAGGTTGGAAGAGACCTCAAGGTCATCGAGTCCAACCTCCAACCTAACGCTAACAGCCCTCCACTAAACCATATCCCTAAGCTGTACATCTAAGCGTCTTTTGAAGACTTCCAGGGATGGTGACTCCACCACTTCCCTGGGCAGCCTGTTCCAATGCCTCACAACCCTTTCTGTAAAGAAGTTCTTCCTAACATCTAACCTAAAACTCCCCTGGCTCAACTTAAGCCCATTCCCCCTCGTCCTGTCACCAGGCACGTGGGAGAACAGGCCAACCCCCACCTCGCTACAGCCTCCTTTAAGGTATCTGTAAAGAGCAATAAGGTCACCCCTGAGCCTCCTCTTCTCCAGGCTGAACAAGCCCAGCTCCCTCAGCCGCTCCTCGTAGGACTTGTTCTCCAGGCCCCTCACCAGCTTCGTCGCCCTTCTCTGCACCCGCTCAAGCACCTCGATGTCCTTCTTGTAGCGAGGGGCCCAAAACTGAACACAGTACTCGAGGTGCGGCCTCACCAGAGCTGAGTACAGGGGGACGATCACCTCCCTAGCCCTGCTGGTCACGCTGTTCCTAATACAAGCCAGGATGCCGTTGGCCTTCTTGGCCACCTGAGCACACTGCTGGCTCATATTCAGCCGACTGTCCACCATCACTCCCAGGTCCTTCTCTGCCTGGCAGCTTTCCAACCATTCCTCTCCCAGCCTGTAGCTCTGCTTGGGGTTATTGCGCCCCAGGTGCAGGACCCGGCACTTGGCCTTGTTAAACTTCATGCAGTTGACCTCAGCCCATCGGTCCAGCCTATCCAGATCCTCCTGCAGAGCTTTCCTACCCTCAAGCAGATCGACACACGCACCTAACTTGGTGTCATCTGCGAACTTACTGAGGGTGCACTCGATGCCCTCGTCCAGATCATCGATGAAGATATTAAAGAGGACCGGCCCCAGCACCGAGCCCTGGGGGACGCCACTAGTGACTGGCCTCCAACTGGACTTGGCTCCATTCACCACGACTCTTTGGGCCCGGCTATCCAGCCAGTTTCTAACCCAACGAAGCGTGCGCCAGTCCAAGCCAAGAGCAGCCAGTTTCTTGAGGAGAATGCTGTGGGAGACGGTGTCAAAAGCCTTGCTGAAGTCAAGGTAGACCACATCCACAGCCTTTCCCTCATCCACCCAGCGCGTCACTCTGTCATAGAAGGAGATCAGGTTCGTCAGGCATGACCTGCCTTTCATAAAGCCATGCTGACTGGGCCTGATCGCCTGCTTCCCCTGCAAGTGCTGCATGATGACTCTCAGGAGGATCTGCTCCATGAGCTTTCCTGGCACTGAGGTCAAACTGACAGGCCTGTAGTTTCCTGGGTCTGCCCTCCGGCCCTTCTTGTAGATGGGCGTCACGTTTGCTAGCCGCCAGTCGATTGGGACCTCCCCCGATAGCCAGGACTGTTGATAAATGATGGACAGTGGCTTGGCCAGCTCCTCTGCCAGTTCCCTCAGTACCCTTGGGTGGATCCCATCCGGCCCCATCGACTTGTGCACATCTAAGTGCCGTAGTAGGTCACCAACCAGTTCTTCATGGATAATGAGGGTCACATCCTGCTCCCCATCCCCTTCCACCAGCTCAGGGTACTGGGTATCCAGAGAACATCCGGTATTGCCGCTAAAGACTGAGGCAAAGAAGGGGGACTTTTGGTGTGGATCTATGGCTTTTGGGGTTTTCTTTCGTTTTTAGGGTTTATCCCGTTCTTGTTTTGGGTGTTTTTGACGTGTTTTGGGGTCTCCGTTGGGTTTCGTTGGGTTTTCCATGGTCATGGTGGTGGAAAATTGTAAATTGTGGGTTTTGGAGATCATCAGGTAGGTTTAGGGTGGTTTTGGGGTGGATCTATGATTTTGAAGGATTTTCTTCCAATTTTGGGGGTGATCCCTTTCTTTTTTTTTTTTTTTTTTTTTTTTTTTTTTTTTTTTTTGACGTGTTTTGTGGTGTCCGTTGGGTTTCGTTGGGTTTTCCATGGTCATCAATGTGGAAAAGTGTAAATTGTGGGTTTTGGAGAACTTCAGGTTGGTTTAGGGGGATTTTTGGTGTGGATCTATGGCTTTTGGGGTTTTGTTTCGTTGTTGGGGTTGAACCAGTTCTTTTTTGGGGTGTTTTTGACGTTTTTGGGGTCTCCGTTGGGTTTTGTTGGGTTCTCGTTGGTCGTTAAGCTAAATGGGAGTGGATTGTGGGTTTTGAAGAAGATCAGGTGAGTTTAGGGTGATTTGGGAGGGAAATGCATAGTTTTGTTTTTTTTTTCTTCTGATCCAGTTCTTTTTTGGGGTGTTTTTGATGTGTTTTGGGGTCTCCGTTGGTTTTTGTTGGGTTCTTGTTGTTCATCATGGTGAAAACGGGTAAACTGTGGGTATTGGAGAACATCAGGTAGGTTTAGGGGGACTTTTGGGGTGGATCAACGGCTTTTAGGGTTTTCTTCCAGTTTTGGGGGTGATCCCGCTTTTTTTTGTGGTGTTTTTGATGTGTTTTGGGGTTTCCGTTGTGTTTTGTTGATTTCCTAATGTGTTTTAAGTTTGTTGGGAGTGGACTTTGGGATTTGGAGAACATCAGGTAGGTTTAGTGTGGTTTTGGGGTGGATCTATGTTTTTTTGGGGTTTTCTTTCTTTTTTTGGGGTTATCCTGTTCTTGTTTGGGGTGTTTTTGACTTGTTTTGGGGTCTCCGTTGGGTTTTAGTTGGTCCTTAAGGGAAATGGGAGTGGATTGTGGGTTTTGAAGAAGATCAGGTGAGTTTAGGGTGGTTTTGCGGGGAAATTCATAGTTTTTGGTGTTTTTTCTTCTGATTCAGTTCTTTTTTGGGGTGTTTTTGACGTGTTTTGGGGTTTCCGTTGGGTTTCGTTGAGTTCCTAATGGGTTTTATGGTGGTTGGGAGTGGACATTTGGATTTGGAGAACATCAGGTACGTTTAGAGTGGTTTTGGGATTGGATCCGTGCTTTTTGGGGTTTTCTTTGGTTTTGGGGGTGATCCTGTTCTTGTTTGGGGTGTTTTTGACGTGTTTTGGGTTCTCCGTTGGGTTTCGTTGTGTTTTCCGTGGTCATCATGGTGGAAAAGTGTAAATTGTGGGTTTTGGAGAACATCAGGTAGGTTTATGAGGACTTTTGGGGCAGATTCATGGTATTTGGGGTTTTCTTCTGTTTTTTCTAGTGATCCAGTTGGTTTTCGGCGTGTTTTTGACGTGTTTTGTGGTCTCCGTTGGGTTTCGTTGGGTTTTCCATGGTCATCAATGTGGAAAAGTGTAAATTGTGGGTTTTGGAGAACTTCAGGTTGGTTTAGGGGGATTTTTGGTGTGGATCTATGGCTTTTGGGATTTTCTTTCGTTGTTGGGGTTGAACCAGTTCTTTTTTGGGGTGTTTTTGACGTTTTTGGGGTCTCCGTTGGGTTTTGTTGGGTTCTCGTTGGTCGTTAAGCTAAATGGGAGTGGATTGTGGGTTTTGAAGAAGATCAGGTGAGTTTAGGGTGATTTGGGAGGGAAATGCATAGTTTTGGTTTTTTTTTCTTCTGATCCAGTTCTTTTTTGGGGTGTTTTTGACGTGTTTTGGGGTTTCCGTTGCGTTTTGTTGAGTTCCTAATGGGTTTTATGGTGGGTGGGAGTGGATTTTGGGATTTGGAGAAGATCAGGTAGGTTTAAGGGTTTTCTTGGGGTTAAATCACGTATTTTCTTCTGATCCGGTTTGCTTTTGGGGTGTTTTTGACGTGTTTTGGGTTCTCCGTTGGGTTTCGTTGTGTTTTCCGTGGTCATCATGGTGGAAAAGTGTAAATTGTGGGTTTTGGAGAACATCAGGTAGGTTTATGAGGACTTTGGGGGCAGATTCATGGTTTTTAGGGTTTTCTTCTGTTTTTTCTAGTGATCCAGTTGGTTTTCGGCGTGTTTTTGACGTGTTTTGTGGTCTCCGTTGGGTTTCGTTGGGTTTTCCGTGGTCATCATGGTGGAAAAGTGTAAATTGTGGGTTTTGGAGAACATCAGGTAGATTTAGGGTGTTTTGGGGGTGGATCTATGGTTTTGGGGGATTTTGTTCCAGTTTTGGGGTGATCGAATTCATTTTTGGGGTGTTTCTGACGTGTTTTGGGTTCTTCGTTGGGTTTCGTTGGGTTTTCTGTTGGCATCTTGGTGGAAAAGGGTAAATTGTGGGTTTTCGAGAACTTCAGGTAGGTTTAGGGGGACTTTTGGGATTGGATCTATGGTTTTGGGGGATTTTCTTTTGTTTTTGGGGGTGATCCTGTTCTTTTTTGGGGTGTTTTTGACGTGTTTTGGGGTTGTCCGTTGGGTTTTGTTGGGTTCTCGTTGGTCATCATTGTGAAAAAGTGTAAATTGTGGGTTTTGGAGAACATCAGGTAGGCTTAGGGGGACTTTTGGGGTGGATCTATGGCATTTGGGTTTTTCTTCTGTTTTTGGGGGAGATCCTGTTCTTTTTTGTTTTTTTTTGTTTTTTTTTGACATGTTTTTTGTCTCCATTGGGTTTCGTTGGGTTTTCCATGGTCATCATGGTGGAAAAGGGTAAATTTGTGGGTTTTGGAGAACATCAGGTAGGTTTAGGCTGGTTTTGGGATTGGATCTGTGCTTTTTGGGGATTTTCTTCCAGTTTATGGGTGATCCCTTTCTTTTTTGGGGTGTTTTTGATGTGTTTTGGTGTCTCCTTTTGGGTTTTCGTTTGGTTCATGTTGGTCATCATGGTGAAAATTGTAAATTTTTGGGGGGGGAATTTTCTTCCAGTTTTGGGGGTGATCCCGTTCTTTTTTGGGGTGTTTTTGACATGTTTTGGGGTCTCTGTTGGGTTTTGTTGGGTTCTTGTTTTTCATCATGTTGGAAAAGTTTAACTTGCGTGTTTTGGAGAAGATCAGGTAGGTTTAGTGTCGTTTTGGGGTGGATCTATTTTTTGGGGGTTTTCTTTCGTTTTGGGGGGTTATCCCATTCTTTTTTGGGGTGTTTTTGACTTGTTTTGGGGTCTCCGTTGGGTTTTAGTTGGATTCTCGTTGGTCGTTAAGGTAAATGGGAGTGGATTGTGGGTTTTGAAGAAGATCAGGTGAGTTTAGGGTGGTTTTGCGGGGAAATTCATAGTTTTTGGTGTTTTTTCTTCTGATTCAGTTATTTTTTGGGGTGTTTTTGATGTGTTTTGGGGTCTCCATTGGTTTTTGTTGGGTTCTTGTTGTTCATCATGGTGAAAACGGGTAAATTGTGGGTATTGGAGAACATCAGGTAGGTTTAGGGGGACTTTTGGGGTGGATCAACGGCTTTTAGGGTTTTCTTCCAGTTTTGGGGGTGATCCCGCTTTTTTTTTGTGGTGTTTTTGACGTGTTTTGGGGTTTCCGTTGTGTTTTGTTGATTTCCTAATGTGTTTTAAGTTTGTTGGGAGTGGACTTTGGGATTTGGAGAACATCAGGTAGGTTTAGTGTCGTTTTGGGGTGGATCTATGTTTTTTTGGGGTTTTCTTTCTTTTTTTGGGGTTATCCTGTTCTTGTTTGGGGTGTTTTTGACTTGTTTTGGGGTCTCCGTTGGGTTTTAGTTGGATTCTCGTTGGTCCTTAAGGGAAATGGGAGTGGATTGTGGGTTTTGAAGAAGATCAGGTGAGTTTAGGGTGGTTTTGCGGGGAAATTCATAGTGTTTGGTGTTTTTTCTTCTGATTCAGTTCTTTTTTGGGGTGTTTTTGACGTGTTTTGGGGTTTCCGTTGGGTTTCGTTGAGTTCCTAATGGGTTTTATGGTGGTTGGGAGTGGACATTTGGATTTGGAGAACATCAGGTACGTTTAGAGTGGTTTTGGGATTGGATCCGTGCTTTTTGGGGTTTTCTTTGGTTTTGGGGGTGATCCTGTTCTTGTTTGGGTTGTTTTTGACGTGTTTTGGGTTCTCCGTTGGGTTTCGTTGTGTTTTCCGTGGTCATCATGGTGGAAAAGTGTAAATTGTGGGTTTTGGAGAACATCAGGTAGGTTTATGAGGACTTTTGGGGCAGATTCATGGTATTTGGGGTTTTCTTCTGTTTTTTCTAGTGATCCAGTTGGTTTTCGGCGTGTTTTTGACGTGTTTTGTGGTCTCCGTTGGGTTTCGTTGGGTTTTCCGTGGTCATCATGGTGGAAAAGTGTAAATTGTGGGTTTTGGAGAACATCAGGTAGATTTAGGGTGTTTTGGGGGTGGATCTATGGTTTTGGGGGATTTTGTTCCAGTTTTGGGGTGATCGAATTCATTTTTGGGGTGTTTCTGACGTGTTTTGGGTTCTTCGTTGGGTTTCGTTGGGTTTTCCGTTGTCATCATGGTGGAAAAGTGTAAATTGTGGGTTTTGGAGAACATCAGGTAGGTTTAGGGGGACTTTTGGGGTGGATTCATGATATATGGGGTTTTCTTCTGTTTTTTTTTTTTTTTTTTTTTTTTTTGGGGGGGGTGATCCAATTCATTTTGGGGGTGTTTTTGACGTGTTTTGGGGTCTCCATTGGGTTTCGTTGCGTTTTCCGTGGTCATCATGGTGGAAAAGGGTAAATTGTTGGTTTTGGAGAACATCAGGTAGGTTTAGGTTGGTTTTCGGATTGGATCTATGGTTTTGGGGGATTTTCTTTTGTTTTTGGGGGTGATCCCGTTCTTTTTTGGGGTGTTTTTGACGTGTTTTGGGGTCTCCGTTGGTATTCCTTGAGTTTTATGTGGTCATGGTGGTGGAAAATTGTAAATTGTGGGTTTTGGAGAACTTCAGGTAGGTTTAGGGGAATTTTGGGGTGGATTCATGGTATTTGGTCTTTTCTTCTGTTTTTTTTTTGGGTGATCCTGTTCTTTTTTGGGGTGTTTATGACGTGTTTTGGGGTCTCCGTTGGGTTTTAGTTGGGTTCTTGTTGGTCATCATGGTGAAAAAGTGTAAATTGTGGCTTTTGGAGAACATCAGGTAGGTTTAGGGGGACTTTTGGGGCAGAGTCATGTTTTTTGGTGTTTTCTTCTGTTTCTTGGGGTGGTCCCGTTCTTTTTTGGGAAGTTTTTGAGGTGTTTGGGGGTCTCCGTTGGGTTTTGTTGTGTACTCGTTGGTCATCGTGGTGGAAAATGGTAAATTGTGGGTTTTGGAGAACATCAGGTAGGTTTAGGGTGGTTTTGGGATTGGATCCGTGCTTTTTGGGGATTTTCTTCCAGTTTATGGGTGATCCCTTTATTTTTGGGGTGTTTTTGACGTGTTTTGGTGTCTCGTTTTGGGTTTTCGTTTGGTTCATGTTGGTCATCCTGGTGAAAAAGTGTAAATTGTGGCTTTTGGAGAACATCAGGTAGGTTTAGGGGGACTTTTGGTGTGGATCTATGGCTTTTGGGGTTTTCTTTCGTTTTTAGGGTTTATCCCATTCTTGTTTTGGGTGTTTTTGACGTGTTTTGGGGTCTCCGTTGGGTTTCGTTGGGTTTTCCATGGTCATCATGTTGGAAAATTGTAAATTGTGGGTTTTGGAGATCATCAGGTAGGTTTAGGGTGGTTTTGGGGTGGATCTATGATTTTGAAGGATTTTCTTCCAATTTTGGGGGTGATCCCTTTCTTTTTTTTTTTTTTTTTTTTTTTTTTTTTTTTTTTTTTGACGTGTTTTGTGGTCTCCATTGGGTTTCGTTGGGTTTTCCATGGTCATCAATGTGGAAAAGTGTAAATTGTGGGTTTTGGAGAACTTCAGGTTGGTTTAGGGGGATTTTTGGTGTGGATCTATGGCTTTTGGGGTTTTGTTTCGTTGTTGGGGTTGAACCAGTTCTTTTTTGGGGTGTTTTTGACGTTTTTGGGGTCTCCGTTGGGTTTTGTTGGGTTCTCGTTGGTCGTTAAGCTAAATGGGAGTGGATTGTGGGTTTTGAAGAAGATCAGGTGAGTTTAGGGTGATTTGGGAGGGAAATGCATAGTTTTGTTTTTTTTTTCTTCTGATCCAGTTCTTTTTTGGGGTGTTTTTGATGTGTTTTGGGGTCTCCGTTGGTTTTTGTTGGGTTCTTGTTGTTCATCATGGTGAAAACGGGTAAACTGTGGGTATTGGAGAACATCAGGTAGGTTTAGGGGGACTTTTGGGGTGGATCAACGGCTTTTAGGGTTTTCTTCCAGTTTTGGGGGTGATCCCGCTTTTTTTTGTGGTGTTTTTGATGTGTTTTGGGGTTTCCGTTGTGTTTTGTTGATTTCCTAATGTGTTTTAAGTTTGTTGGGAGTGGACTTTGGGATTTGGAGAACATCAGGTAGGTTTAGTGTGGTTTTGGGGTGGATCTATGTTTTTTTGGGGTTTTCTTTCTTTTTTTGGGGTTATCCTGTTCTTGTTTGGGGTGTTTTTGACTTGTTTTGGGGTCTCCGTTGGGTTTTAGTTGGTCCTTAAGGGAAATGGGAGTGGATTGTGGGTTTTGAAGAAGATCAGGTGAGTTTAGGGTGGTTTTGCGGGGAAATTCATAGTTTTTGGTGTTTTTTCTTCTGATTCAGTTCTTTTTTGGGGTGTTTTTGACGTGTTTTGGGGTTTCCGTTGGGTTTCGTTGAGTTCCTAATGGGTTTTATGGTGGTTGGGAGTGGACATTTGGATTTGGAGAACATCAGGTACGTTTAGAGTGGTTTTGGGATTGGATCCGTGCTTTTTGGGGTTTTCTTTGGTTTTGGGGGTGATCCTGTTCTTGTTTGGGGTGTTTTTGACGTGTTTTGGGTTCTCCGTTGGGTTTCGTTGTGTTTTCCGTGGTCATCATGGTGGAAAAGTGTAAATTGTGGGTTTTGGAGAACATCAGGTAGGTTTATGAGGACTTTTGGGGCAGATTCATGGTTTTTAGGGTTTTCTTCTGTTTTTTCTAGTGATCCAGTTGGTTTTCGGCGTGTTTTTGACGTGTTTTGTGGTCTCCGTTGGGTTTCGTTGGGTTTTCCGTGGTCATCATGGTGGAAAAGTGTAAATTGTGGGTTTTGGAGAACATCAGGTAGATTTAGGGTGTTTTGGGGGTGGATCTATGGTTTTGGGGGATTTTGTTCCAGTTTTGGGGTGATCGAATTCATTTTTGGGGTGTTTCTGACGTGTTTTGGGTTCTTCGTTGGGTTTCGTTGGGTTTTCCGTTGTCATCATGGTGGAAAAGTGTAAATTGTGGGTTTTGGAGAACATCAGGTAGGTTTAGGGGGACTTTTGGGGTGGATTCATGATATATGGGGTTTTCTTCTGTTTTTTGTTTTTTTTTTTTTTTTTTTTGGGGGGGGTGATCCAATTCATTTTGGGGGTGTTTTTGACGTGTTTTGGGGTCTCCATTGGGTTTCGTTGGGTTTTCCGTGGTCATCATGGTGGAAAAGTGTAAATTGTGGGTTTTGGAGAACATCAGGTAGATTTAGGGTGTTTTGGGGGTGGATCTATGGTTTTGGGGGATTTTGTTCCAGTTTTGGGGTGATCGAATTCATTTTTGGGGTGTTTCTGACGTGTTTTGGGTTCTTCGTTGGGTTTCGTTGGGTTTTCCGTTGTCATCATGGTGGAAAAGTGTAAATTGTGGGTTTTGGAGAACATCAGGTAGGTTTAGGGGGACTTTTGGGGTGGATTCATGATATATGGGGTTTTCTTCTGTTTTTTTTTTTTTTTTTTTTTTTTTTGGGGGGTTGATCCAATTCATTTTGGGGGTGTTTTTGATGTGTTTTGGGGTCTCCATTGGGTTTCGTTGCGTTTTCCGTGGTCATCATGGTGGAAAAGGGTAAATTGTTGGTTTTGGAGAACATCAGGTAGGTTTAGGTTGGTTTTGGGATTGGATCTATGGTTTTGGGGGATTTTCTTTTGTTTTTGGGGGTGATCCCGTTCTTTTTTGGGGTGTTTTTGACGTGTTTTGGGGTCTCCGTTGGTATTCCTTGGGTTTTATGTGGTCATGGTGGTGGAAAATTGTAAATTGTGGGTTTTGGAGAACTTCAGGTAGGTTTAGGGGAATTTTGGGGTGGATTCATGGTATTTGGTCTTTTCTTCTGTTTTTTTTTGGGGTGATCCTGTTCTTTTTTGGGGTGTTTATGACGTGTTTTGGGGTCTCCGTTGGGTTTTAGTTGGGTTCTTGTTGGTCATCATGGTGAAAAAGTGTAAATTGTGGCTTTTGGAGAACATCAGGTAGGTTTAGGGGGACTTTTGGGGCAGAGTCATGTTTTTTGGTGTTTTCTTCTGTTTCTTGGGGTGGTCCCGTTCTTTTTTGGGAAGTTTTTGAGGTGTTTGGGGGTCTCCGTTGGGTTTTGTTGTGTACTCGTTGGTCATCGTGGTGGAAAATGGTAAATTGTGGGTTTTGGAGAACATCAGGTAGGTTTAGGGTGGTTTTGGGATTGGATCCGTGCTTTTTGGGGATTTTCTTCCAGTTTATGGGTGATCCCTTTATTTTTGGGGTGTTTTTGACGTGTTTTGGTGTCTCGTTTTGGGTTTTCGTTTGGTTCATGTTGGTCATCCTGGTGAAAAAGTGTAAATTGTGGCTTTTGGAGAACATCAGGTAGGTTTAGGGGGACTTTTGGTGTGGATCTATGGCTTTTGGGGTTTTCTTTCGTTTTTAGGGTTTATCCCGTTCTTGTTTTGGGTGTTTTTGACGTGTTTTGTGGTCTCCGTTGGGTTTCGTTGGGTTTTCCATGGTCATCAATGTGGAAAAGTGTAAATTGTGGGTTTTGGAGAACTTCAGGTTGGTTTAGGGGGATTTTTGGTGTGGATCTATGGCTTTTGGGATTTTCTTTCGTTGTTGGGGTTGAACCAGTTCTTTTTTGGGGTGTTTTTGACGTTTTTGGGGTCTCCGTTGGGTTTTGTTGGGTTCTCGTTGGTCGTTAAGCTAAATGGGAGTGGATTGTGGGTTTTGAAGAAGATCAGGTGAGTTTAGGGTGATTTGGGAGGGAAATGCATAGTTTTGGTTTTTTTTTCTTCTGATCCAGTTCTTTTTTGGGGTGTTTTTGACGTGTTTTGGGGTTTCCGTTGCGTTTTGTTGAGTTCCTAATGGGTTTTATGGTGGGTGGGAGTGGATTTTGGGATTTGGAGAAGATCAGGTAGGTTTAAGGGTTTTCTTGGGGTTAAATCACGTATTTTCTTCTGATCCGGTTTGCTTTTGGGGTGTTTTTGACGTGTTTTGGGTTCTCCGTTGGGTTTCGTTGTGTTTTCCGTGGTCATCATGGTGGAAAAGTGTAAATTGTGGGTTTTGGAGAACATCAGGTAGGTTTATGAGGACTTTTGGGGCAGATTCATGGTATTTGGGGTTTTCTTCTGTTTTTTCTAGTGATCCAGTTGGTTTTCGGCGTGTTTTTGACGTGTTTTGTGGTCTCCGTTGGGTTTCGTTGGGTTTTCCGTGGTCATCATGGTGGAAAAGTGTAAATTGTGGGTTTTGGAGAACATCAGGTAGATTTAGGGTGTTTTGGGGGTGGATCTATGGTTTTGGGGGATTTTGTTCCAGTTTTGGGGTGATCGAATTCATTTTTGGGGTGTTTCTGACGTGTTTTGGGTTCTTCGTTGGGTTTCGTTGGGTTTTCTGTTGGCATCTTGGTGGAAAAGGGTAAATTGTGGGTTTTCGAGAACTTCAGGTAGGTTTAGGGGGACTTTTGGGATTGGATCTATGGTTTTGGGGGATTTTCTTTTGTTTTTGGGGGTGATCCTGTTCTTTTTTGGGGTGTTTTTGACGTGTTTTGGGGTTGTCCGTTGGGTTTTGTTGGGTTCTCGTTGGTCATCATTGTGAAAAAGGGTAAATTGTGGGTTTTGGAGAACATCAGGTAGGCTTAGGGGGACTTTTGGGGTGGATCTATGGCATTTGGGTTTTTCTTCTGTTTTTGGGGGAGATCCTGTTCTTTTTTGGTTTTTTTTGTTTTTTTTTGACATGTTTTTTGTCTCCATTGGGTTTCGTTGGGTTTTCCATGGTCATCATGGTGGAAAAGGGTAAATTTGTGGGTTTTGGAGAACATCAGGTAGGTTTAGGCTGGTTTTGGGATTGGATCTGTGCTTTTTGGGGATTTTCTTCCAGTTTATGGGTGATCCCTTTCTTTTTTGGGGTGTTTTTGATGTGTTTTGGTGTCTCCTTTTGGGTTTTCGTTTGGTTCATGTTGGTCATCATGGTGAAAATTGTAAATTTTTGGGGGGGGAATTTTCTTCCAGTTTTGGGGGTGATCCCGTTCTTTTTTGGGGTGTTTTTGACATGTTTTGGGGTCTCTGTTGGGTTTTGTTGGGTTCTTGTTTTTCATCATGTTGGAAAAGTTTAACTTGCGTGTTTTGGAGAAGATCAGGTAGGTTTAGTGTCGTTTTGGGGTGGATCTATTTTTTGGGGGTTTTCTTTCGTTTTGGGGGGTTATCCCATTCTTTTTTGGGGTGTTTTTGACTTGTTTTGGGGTCTCCGTTGGGTTTTAGTTGGATTCTCGTTGGTCGTTAAGGTAAATGGGAGTGGATTGTGGGTTTTGAAGAAGATCAGGTGAGTTTAGGGTGGTTTTGCGGGGAAATTCATAGTTTTTGGTGTTTTTTCTTCTGATTCAGTTATTTTTTGGGGTGTTTTTGATGTGTTTTGGGGTCTCCATTGGTTTTTGTTGGGTTCTTGTTGTTCATCATGGTGAAAACGGGTAAATTGTGGGTATTGGAGAACATCAGGTAGGTTTAGGGGGACTTTTGGGGTGGATCAACGGCTTTTAGGGTTTTCTTCCAGTTTTGGGGGTGATCCCGCTTTTTTTTTGTGGTGTTTTTGACGTGTTTTGGGGTTTCCGTTGTGTTTTGTTGATTTCCTAATGTGTTTTAAGTTTGTTGGGAGTGGACTTTGGGATTTGGAGAACATCAGGTAGGTTTAGTGTGGTTTTGGGGTGGATCTATGTTTTTTTGGGGTTTTCTTTCTTTTTTTGGGGTTATCCTGTTCTTGTTTGGGGTGTTTTTGACTTGTTTTGGGGTCTCCGTTGGGTTTTAGTTGGATTCTCGTTGGTCCTTAAGGGAAATGGGAGTGGATTGTGGGTTTTGAAGAAGATCAGGTGAGTTTAGGGTGGTTTTGCGGGGAAATTCATAGTGTTTGGTGTTTTTTCTTCTGATTCAGTTCTTTTTTGGGGTGTTTTTGACGTGTTTTGGGGTTTCCGTTGGGTTTCGTTGAGTTCCTAATGGGTTTTATGGTGGTTGGGAGTGGACATTTGGATTTGGAGAACATCAGGTACGTTTAGAGTGGTTTTGGGATTGGATCCGTGCTTTTTGGGGTTTTCTTTGGTTTTGGGGGTGATCCTGTTCTTGTTTGGGTTGTTTTTGACGTGTTTTGGGTTCTCCGTTGGGTTTCGTTGTGTTTTCCGTGGTCATCATGGTGGAAAAGTGTAAATTGTGGGTTTTGGAGAACATCAGGTAGGTTTATGAGGACTTTTGGGGCAGATTCATGGTATTTGGGGTTTTCTTCTGTTTTTTCTAGTGATCCAGTTGGTTTTCGGCGTGTTTTTGACGTGTTTTGTGGTCTCCGTTGGGTTTCGTTGGGTTTTCCGTGGTCATCATGGTGGAAAAGTGTAAATTGTGGGTTTTGGAGAACATCAGGTAGATTTAGGGTGTTTTGGGGGTGGATCTATGGTTTTGGGGGATTTTGTTCCAGTTTTGGGGTGATCGAATTCATTTTTGGGGTGTTTCTGACGTGTTTTGGGTTCTTCGTTGGGTTTCGTTGGGTTTTCCGTTGTCATCATGGTGGAAAAGTGTAAATTGTGGGTTTTGGAGAACATCAGGTAGGTTTAGGGGGACTTTTGGGGTGGATTCATGATATATGGGGTTTTCTTCTGTTTTTTTTTTTTTTTTTTTTTTTTTGGGGGGGGTGATCCAATTCATTTTGGGGGTGTTTTTGACGTGTTTTGGGGTCTCCATTGGGTTTCGTTGCGTTTTCCGTGGTCATCATGGTGGAAAAGGGTAAATTGTTGGTTTTGGAGAACATCAGGTAGGTTTAGGTTGGTTTTGGGATTGGATCTATGGTTTTGGGGGATTTTCTTTTGTTTTTGGGGGTGATCCCGTTCTTTTTTGGGGTGTTTTTGACGTGTTTTGGGGTCTCCGTTGGTATTCCTTGAGTTTTATGTGGTCATGGTGGTGGAAAATTGTAAATTGTGGGTTTTGGAGAACTTCAGGTAGGTTTAGGGGAATTTTGGGGTGGATTCATGGTATTTGGTCTTTTCTTCTGTTTTTTTTTTGGGTGATCCTGTTCTTTTTTGGGGTGTTTATGACGTGTTTTGGGGTCTCCGTTGGGTTTTAGTTGGGTTCTTGTTGGTCATCATGGTGAAAAAGTGTAAATTGTGGCTTTTGGAGAACATCAGGTAGGTTTAGGGGGACTTTTGGGGCAGAGTCATGTTTTTTGGTGTTTTCTTCTGTTTCTTGGGGTGGTCCCGTTCTTTTTTGGGAAGTTTTTGAGGTGTTTGGGGGTCTCCGTTGGGTTTTGTTGTGTACTCGTTGGTCATCGTGGTGGAAAATGGTAAATTGTGGGTTTTGGAGAACATCAGGTAGGTTTAGGGTGGTTTTGGGATTGGATCCGTGCTTTTTGGGGATTTTCTTCCAGTTTATGGGTGATCCCTTTATTTTTGGGGTGTTTTTGACGTGTTTTGGTGTCTCGTTTTGGGTTTTCGTTTGGTTCATGTTGGTCATCCTGGTGAAAAAGTGTAAATTGTGGCTTTTGGAGAACATCAGGTAGGTTTAGGGGGACTTTTGGTGTGGATCTATGGCTTTTGGGGTTTTCTTTCGTTTTTAGGGTTTATCCCGTTCTTGTTTTGGGTGTTTTTGACGTGTTTTGGGGTCTCCGTTGGGTTTCGTTGGGTTTTCCATGGTCATGGTGGTGGAAAATTGTAAATTGTGGGTTTTGGAGATCATCAGGTAGGTTTAGGGTGGTTTTGGGGTGGATCTATGATTTTGAAGGATTTTCTTCCAATTTTGGGGGTGATCCCTTCCTTTTTTTTTTTTTTTTTTTTTTTTTTTTTTTTTTTTTTGACGTGTTTTGTGGTCTCCGTTGGGTTTCGTTGGGTTTTCCATGGTCATCAATGTGGAAAAGTGTAAATTGTGGGTTTTGGAGAACTTCAGGTTGGTTTAGGGGGATTTTTGGTGTGGATCTATGGCTTTTGGGATTTTCTTTCGTTGTTGGGGTTGAACCAGTTCTTTTTTGGGGTGTTTTTGACGTTTTTGGGGTCTCCGTTGGGTTTTGTTGGGTTCTCGTTGGTCGTTAAGCTAAATGGGAGTGGATTGTGGGTTTTGAAGAAGATCAGGTGAGTTTAGGGTGATTTGGGAGGGAAATGCATAGTTTTGGTTTTTTTTCCTTCTGATCCAGTTCTTTTTTGGGGTGTTTTTGACGTGTTTTGGGGTTTCCGTTGCGTTTTGTTGAGTTCCTAATGGGTTTTATGGTGGGTGGGAGTGGATTTTGGGATTTGGAGAAGATCAGGTAGGTTTAAGGGTTTTCTTGGGGTTAAATCACGTATTTTCTTCTGATCCGGTTTGCTTTTGGGGTGTTTTTGACGTGTTTTGGGTTCTCCGTTGGGTTTCGTTGTGTTTTCCGTGGTCATCATGGTGGAAAAGTGTAAATTGTGGGTTTTGGAGAACATCAGGTAGGTTTATGAGGACTTTTGGGGCAGATTCATGGTATTTGGGGTTTTCTTCTGTTTTTTCTAGTGATCCAGTTGGTTTTCGGCGTGTTTTTGACGTGTTTTGTGGTCTCCGTTGGGTTTCGTTGGGTTTTCCGTGGTCATCATGGTGGAAAAGTGTAAATTGTGGGTTTTGGAGAACATCAGGTAGATTTAGGGTGTTTTGGGGGTGGATCTATGGTTTTGGGGGATTTTGTTCCAGTTTTGGGGTGATCGAATTCATTTTTGGGGTGTTTCTGATGTGTTTTGGGTTCTTCGTTGGGTTTCGTTGGGTTTTCTGTTGGCATCTTGGTGGAAAAGGGTAAATTGTGGGTTTTCGAGAACTTCAGGTAGGTTTAGGGGGACTTTTGGGGTGGATTCATGGTATTTGGGGTTTTCTTCTGTTTTTTGGGGTGATCCTGTTCTTTTTTGGGGTGTTTTTGACGTGTTTTGGGGTTGTCCGTTGGGTTTTGTTGGGTTCTCGTTGGTCATCATTGTGAAAAAGGGTAAATTGTGGGTTTTGGAGAACATCAGGTAGGCTTAGGGGGACTTTTGGGGTGGATCTATGGCATTTGGGTTTTTCTTCTGTTTTTGGGGGAGATCCTGTTCTTTTTTGTTTTTTGTTTTTTTTTTTTGACATGTTTTTTGTCTCCATTGGGTTTCGTTGGGTTTTCCATGGTCATCATGGTGGAAAAGGGTAAATTTGTGGGTTTTGGAGAACATCAGGTAGGTTTAGGCTGGTTTTGGGATTGGATCTGTGATTTTTGGGGATTTTCTTCCAGTTTATGGGTGATCCCTTTCTTTTTTGGGGTGTTTTTGACGTGTTTTGGTGTCTCCTTTTGGGTTTTCGTTTGGTTCATGTTGGTCATCATGGTGAAAATTGTAAATTTTTGGGGGGGGAATTTTCTTCCAGTTTTGGGGGTGATCCCGTTCTTTTTTGGGGTGTTTTTGACGTGTTTTGTGGTCTCCGTTGGGTTTCGTTGGGTTTTCCGTGGTCATCATGGTGGAAAAGTGTAAATTGTGGGTTTTGGAGAACATCAGGTAGATTTAGGGTGTTTTGGGGGTGGATCTATGGTTTTGGGGGATTTTGTTCCAGTTTTGGGGTGATCGAATTCATTTTTGGGGTGTTTCTGACGTGTTTTGGGTTCTTCGTTGGGTTTCGTTGGGTTTTCCGTTGTCATCATGGTGGAAAAGTGTAAATTGTGGGTTTTGGAGAACATCAGGTAGGTTTAGGGGGACTTTTGGGGTGGATTCATGATATATGGGGTTTTCTTCTGTTTTTTTTTTTTTTTTTTTTTTTTTTGGGGGGGGTGATCCAATTCATTTTGGGGGTGTTTTTGACGTGTTTTGGGGTCTCCATTGGGTTTCGTTGCGTTTTCCGTGGTCATCATGGTGGAAAAGGGTAAATTGTTGGTTTTGGAGAACATCAGGTAGGTTTATGAGGACTTTTGGGGTGGATTCATGGTATTTGGTCTTTTCTTCTGGTTTTTTTTTGGGTGATCCTGTTCTTTTTTGGGGTGTTTATGACGTGTTTTGGGGTCTCCGTTGGGTTTTAGTTGGGTTCTTGTTGGTCATCATGGTGAAAAAGTGTAAATTGTGGCTTTTGGAGAACATCAGGTAGGTTTAGGGGGACTTTTGGGGCAGAGTCATGTTTTTTGGTGTTTTCTTCTGTTTCTTGGGGTGGTCCCGTTCTTTTTTGGGAAGTTTTTGAGGTGTTTGGGGGTCTCCGTTGGGTTTTGTTGTGTACTCGTTGGTCATCGTGGTGGAAAATGGTAAATTGTGGGTTTTGGAGAACATCAGGTAGGTTTAGGCTGGTTTTGGGATTGGATCCGTGCTTTTTGGGGATTTTCTTCCAGTTTATGGGTGATCCCTTTCTTTTTTGGGGTGTTTTTGACGTGTTTTGGTGTCTCGTTTTGGGTTTTCGTTTGGTTCATGTTGGTCATCATGGTGAAAATTGTAAATTTTTGGGGGGGGAATTTTCTTCCAGTTTTGGGGGTGATCCCGTTCTTTTTTGGGGTGTTTTTGACATGTTTTGGGGTCTCTGTTGGGTTTTGTTGGGTTCTTGTTTTTCATCATGTTGGAAAAGTTTAACTTGCGTGTTTTGGAGAACATCAGGTAGGTTTAGTGTCGTTTTGGGGTGGATCTATGTTTTTTGGGGATTTTCTTCCAGTTTTGGGGGTGATTCCGTTCTTGTTTAGGGTGTTTTTGACTTGTTTTGGGGTCTCCGTTGGGTTTTAGTTGGATTCTCGTTGGTCGTTAAGGTAAATGGGAGTGGATTGTGGGTTTTGAAGAAGATCAGGTGAGTTTAGGGTGGTTTTGCGGGGAAATTCATAGTTTTTGGTGTTTTTTGTTCTGATTCAGTTATTTTTTGGGGTGTTTTTGATGTGTTTTGGGGTCTCCGTTGGTTTTTGTTGGGTTCTTGTTGTTCATCATGGTGAAAACGGGTAAATTGTGGGTATTGGAGAACATCAGGTAGGTTTAGGGGGACTTTTGGGGTGGATCAACGGCTTTTAGGGTTTTCTTCCAGTTTTGGGGGTGATCCCGCTTTTTTTTGTGGTGTTTTTGACGTGTTTTGGGGTTTCCGTTGTGTTTTGTTGATTTCCTAATGTGTTTTAAGTTTGTTGGGAGTGGACTTTGGGATTTGGAGAACATCAGGTAGGTTTAGTGTGGTTTTGGGGTGGATCTATGTTTTTTTGGGGTTTTCTTTCTTTTTTTTAGGGTTATCCTGTTCTTGTTTGGGGTGTTTTTGACTTGTTTTGGGGTCTCCGTTGG